>NC_088243.1:92363974-92393974 GCF_036934945.1 Oncorhynchus masou masou | reverse complement strand
GAGAAGAAGGCAAACGTTTTACATGTCCCCAACCGATTGTGATTTTTTGTTAGTTTGTTTGCAATTTTTGTAACTCCTTTTGTACATGTTGTTACTCACCACGGACTGGATGAATCCTTTTTTTCCTTTAAGTTGTCCTTTAACTAGTCCTTTAACTAGTCCTTTAACTAGTCCTTTAACTAGTCTGACGAGCCCGACGCAAACGATATACTGCTCTCTCGGGAACCAGCCCAGATGCCCGATATTTCAAGAAGAGAAAAAGGGGCCAAAGAGAGCTCATGGCTCTCACGATAGTCCCTGTGCCCAAGGAAGCAAAGGTAACCTGCCTAAATGATTAAAGCCCTGTGGCACTCACATCAGTAGCCATGAAGTGCTTTGAAAGGCTGGTCATGGCTCACATCAACAGCATCATCCCAGACATCCAATTCACTAATACAATTTGATTGGATTTTGATTTGTGACCTGTTGCCACAAGAAAAGGTCAACCAGTGAAGAACAAACACCTTTGTAAATACAACCCATATTTTTGTGTAGTTTCAGGCTTTTATTTTGAAAAATGAGCCAGATAACATTGCGTCAGGTGGTCACATGAGTTTTGTTCGCGCAACAGAGTTTGGACAGCTATTGTTTTTCCCTCTCCTACTGTGAAAGACATTTGCGGTTGATATATTATCGATTATATATTTTAAAAACAACCTGAGGATTGATTATAAAAAACGTTTGACATGTTTCTGTGGACATTATGGAAACTATTTGGAATTTGTCTGTGTTGTCGTGACCTCTTTCCTGTGGATTTCTGAACATAACGCGCCAAACAAACAGAGGTATTTTGGATCTAAAAATAATCTTTATGGAACAAAAGGAACATTTGTTGTGTAACTGGGAGTCTCGTGAGTGAAAACATCCGAAGATCATCAAAGGTAAACGTTTAATTTGATTGCTTTTCTGATTTTCGTGACCAAGCTACTTAATGCTAAGTGTACATAATGTTTTGTCGTGCGATCTATAAACTTACACAAATGCTTGGATTGCTTTCGCTGTAAAGCATAATTTCTAAATCTGACACGACAGGTGGATTAACAAAAGGCTAAGCTGTGTTTTCCTATATTGCACTTGTGATTTCATGAATATAAATATTTTCAGTAATATTCATTGAATGTAGGTAGCGCTATGCTATTCAGCGGTTGTTGATGACACTTATCCCGTTAACGGGATTGCAGCCATAACAAGTTAACGGCTCTTTTCTGGATTTTGATAATTAGAGGCCTAATTCTTCTTCAAATGTATTATTTGTTTTTTTAATGTTGTACACAGAGGATATTTTGTGAATTCTTGGTTGGTGATCGGACCCCAGACCTCACAACCATAAAGGGCAATGGGTTCTATAACTGATTCTGATCAAAGTATTTTAGCCAGATCCTAATTGGTATATCAAATGGTATGTTCCTTTTGATGGTGTAGAAGGCCCTTCTTGCCTTGTCTCTCAGCCCCCCTGACAATACGTGACAATACATTTGTAAAACCAAAAGGTTACCTTGACTTGGAAGAGTTCCAGTGTTGTGTTGGATAGTCATACCCAGCTAGCTAATATAGCATCCCTCTGTCATAGCCAGCTAGCTAACGTAGCAAACCTCTATTGAAATGAGACCCGCCCTCTATTGAAATGAGACCCGCCCTCTATTGAAATGAGACCCGCCCTCTATTGAAATGAGACCCGCCCTCTATTGAAATGAGACCCGCCCTCTATTGAAATGAGACCCGCCCTCTATTGAATTGAGACCCGCCCTCTATTGAATTGAGACCCGCCCTCTTTTGAAATTACACCCACCCTCTATTGAAATGAGACCCGCCCTCTATTGAAATGAGACCCGCCCTCTATTGAAATGAGACCCGCCCTCTATTGAAATGAGACCCGCCTTCTATTGAAATGAGACCCACCCTCTATTGAAATGAGACCCGCCCTCTATTGAAATGAGACCCACCCTCTATTGAAATGAGACCCACCCTCTATTGAAATGAGACCCACCTTGTGTTCAAGAGGATTTTGTGCCTCAACCGATTGTGGGCACATCCCATCACAGCTCAGATGATGTCAAATAGGGTCTAAACTACAACATATGAGAATATGAAAAAGATCAGAGTTGTCCAGGAGGTATAGTCTCTGAGGGATGAGTTGTCTTTTCACTTGACAAGGTTATGTCATCTAATGTGGTCGGTCTGTCTGTCTCTTGTCTCCGAGTTGTCTCTTCACATGTCCTCCTCATCACCGTCCTCCCTGTTTCAGGTTACTGTAGTGGTAAACAGAAAGCAAAGTAAAGCCTGTGGTTTGTTTTAGAGATGCTTTGGTGCTGTGGGTTTGAACTGAAGCTGCTCTTCAACTCCAGGGAATATAACTCTACTCTGATGAGCCCAGAAATCATAGCTGCTACACGCTTTCTGCAAAGTGAGGTGAATCTGTAAGTGGTTTTCTCTCTAAGTGGTAAACGAGTGTGTGTGTGTGTGTGTGCGTGAGAGTGTGTGTGTGTGTGTGTGTGTGTGTGTGTGTGTGTGTGTGTGTGTGTGTGTGTGTGTGTGTGTGTGTGTGTGTGTGTGTGTGTGTGTGTGTGTGTGAGAGTGTGTGTGTGTGTGTGTGTGTGTGTGTGTGTGTGTGTGTGTGTGTGTGTGCGTGAGAGTGTGTGTGTGTGTGTGTGTGTGTGTGTGTGTGTGTGTGTGTGTGTGCGTGCGTGTGTGCGTGTGTCACAGCTAATTAAGTCAGAAAACATCTCAAGGGGATTGACTCAGGACACACACACACACACACACACACGCAGGTACGCACACACTCAAATCTCCCACACATTAAAACAGTCTGCAGTCAATCAATCAAATGTATTCATAAAGTCCTTCTTATACCAGCTGATGTCTCATAGTGCTGTACAGAAACTCGCCTAAAACCCCAAACAGCAAGCAATGCAGGTGTAGAAGCACGGTGGCTAGGAAAAACTCCCTAGAAAGGCCAAAACCTAGGAAGAAACATAGAGAGGGACCAGGCTATGATGGGTGGCCAGTCCTCTTCTGAAAAACAATCCACCGAATTACACAGATTGACATTCTGGCACCCAGAGAGATGATAAGACGCAGAGTTTGGAAGACAAGACGGAGAGATTTGATGTCAACATATGACCTATCCTGGGGCCCAAAGGATTAGGGAGCACAGTGCCACTTAAAGTTTCAGCCATAGGAAGAGAGGAGGACAACTGGCAGCAAACCACGGAAACCACGTGTTGGATGTATTTGACACCTGTCACACCCTGACCATGGAGATCTTTTTATTTTCTATGTTTGGTTGGTCAGGGTGTGACTCGGGTGGGATAGTCTATGTTCTTTGTTTCTATGTTTTTGGCCGGGTATGGTTCTCAATCAGGGACAGGTGTCTATCTCTCATTGGGAATCATACTTTGGCAGCCTGTTTTTCCACCTTAGTTGTGGGTAGTTGACATTGTTAGTGGCCTGTAGTGTTAGTGGCCTGTAGTGTTAGTGGCCTGTAGTGTTAGTGGCCTGTAGTGTTAGTGGCCTGTAGTGTTAGTGGCCTGTAGTGTTAGTGGCCTGTAGTGTTAGTGGCCTGTAGTGTTAGTGGCCTGTATAGCCAGTCAGCTTCACGTTGTTGTTTGGTGTTTCTTGTTTTTTTGTTGGCAACATTTAAAATGAAGGATCATGTACGCCCACCACGCTGCACCTTGGTCCTGTCATTTTCAAGACGACGTTCGTGACAATTCCACTGAATCCCGCTCAAGCCGTTACCATCGAACCCATCCTCCCTCAATTAATATGCCACCAACCACCTGTGGTTTCAGGGTACAGGGGCGGGACTGAAGGTGTCGGAAGGACATCTCTCCTCATCGTCTAGTCGGCAGAGCCTGGCTCTCATTCCCTGTGGGCCCTGGTCATAAGTAGTGGGCCCTGGTCATAAGTAGTGGGCCCTGGTCATAAGTAGAGGGCCCTGGTCATAAGTAGTGGGCCCTGGTCATAAGTAGTGGGCCCTGGTCATAAGTAGAGGGCCCTGGTCATAAGTAGTGGGCCCTGGTCATAAGTAGTGGGCCCTGGTCATAAGTAGAGGGCCCTGGTCATAAGTAGTGGGCCCTGGTCATAAGTAGTGGGCCCTGGTCATAAGTAGTGGGCCCTGGTCATAAGTAGAGGGCCCTGGTCATAAGTAGTGGGCCCTGGTCATAAGTAGTGGGCCCTGGTCATAAGTAGTGGGCCCTGGTCATAAGTAGTGGGCCCTGGTCATAAGTAGTGGGCCCTGGTCATAAGTAGTGGGCCCTGGTCATAATTCGTACCCTTACATGAGGTTGCAGTCTGGGTTTAATGTGAAGTCGGCTGAACTTGGCAGGGTCAGGGCATTGCCACTTCACATCCTCTATCTGTAGTAATAATATTTATATACATGACTGATTTGTTCTTCACAGTTTACCCGTAAATAATGTTGAAAAAAACAAAATACTGAGCCACTGTCACATTCATCATATTGATGAGACCAAGGCTCAGCGTGACAAGCATACATTCTTCTTTTAACTAACGAATAAACACTAAACAAACTACAAAATACAATTTAAAAATGACCGTGACGCTATTAAGAACTAGTGCTGACATGAAACTTCACATAGACAATAACCCACGAAATACCCAAGGAATATGGCTACCCCCAATCAGAGACAACGATAAACAGCTGCCTCTGATTGGGAACCAATCTAGGCATCAATAGACATATAAACACCTAGATATACAACAACCCCTAGACATACAAAAAACCCTAGACAATACAAAAACTACACAAGCCACCTGTCGTCACACACTGACACAACCAAAATAATAAAGAAAACAAAGATAACCAAGGACAGAGCGTGACAGCAACTGTAAAATAGTCCACTAATAAATTTGTATTTTTAGATGTGTTATATCTGCATCAAAAACTCCAAGATAGTGAAGTCTGGTTACATTCTAGGATCTCTGATATTGTGTCCTATAGGATATACTACACCCCTAATGATATAGTGAAGTCTGGTTACCTTCTAGGATCTCTGATATGGTGTCCTATAGGACATACTACACCCCTAATGATATAGTGAAGTCTGGTTACCTTCTAGGATCTCTGATATGGTGTCCTATAGGATATACTACACCCTAATGATATAGTGAAGTCTGGTTACCTTCTAGGATCTCTGATATGGTGTCCTATAGGATATACTACACCCCTAATGATATAGTGAAGTCTGGTTACCTTCTAGGATCTCTGATATGGTGTCCTATAGGATATACTACACCCCTAATGATATAGCGAAGTCTGGTTACCTTCAAGGATCTCTGATATAGGTGTTATGTGATCCAAGATGGCATAGCAGTTCAGACGTCTTTTGTCCTCGTCTTGTCGTGTCCCGTATATATATATATATTTAAAACTTTTTTCATACATTTTTTTTTTCATTTTCCATAAACTCATCTTCAACATCTCCTGCAACCCGCCTCACCAATTTATATTTATAAAAAAGTATTATTTACCTCAAATCTGTAATCCTCCAAGAAGCTAGCCAGAAACTAGCCAGAAGCTAGCCAGGAGCTAGCCAGAAGCTAGGTCAGAAGCTAGTTAGCTTCTTTACTGGCAAATCGTTAGTATTCAGCTAACCACGGTTTGTGGTCATCAGCTATCCTTTAGCTCGAAAATGTATCGCCAGTTTTGTACGGCGCGGCTCGGAACGGAACATACCGGACCTATTTTTCTTTCCATGTCCCTGGATTTCTACCGCTAACTCTGGACATTCACACCTGGATCTCACAGTTAGCTAGCTGCTATCCGTGACTATCGGCTTTTGTCGATTCCGGAGCAAACATCAATTATTCCCGGAGCTAGCCAGCTGAAGAGTTCCATCAGCCACTCCTGGGCTGCAGTCACCTATCCAGACCCGTTTTACTGCCTACGCAGAGCCCCACCGGGCCTTCACAACTGGACTGCCGACGTTATCTACCCGAAGGAGTTATCCGGCTGGCTCCTCCGTCGCGACGTTACCTGAACGCCCATCTGCGGCCCGCTAACCGTTAGCTGTCTTATCGGCTGCTATCTGAATAGACAATCGGACAATTTATTTATTTATTTTTATTATTATTATTTTTTCTTCTTGGGCCTCTAACTATATCTATTGTTTTTATTTTTGTTGTTGTTGTGTGATTTGGATTAATCCCCTCTACCACACGGAACCCCACTAATCTACTGACAGAATGCAAGAGGTGGCTAATAGCAGACGTCCATCCTATGCTAGCTTGCTACCGATGGCCTGGCTAGCTGTCTAAATCGCCGTGACCCCCAACCAACCTCTCCACTCATCGGACCCTTTTGATCACTCGACTAAGCATGCCTCTTAATGTCAATATGCCTTGTCCATTGCTGTTCTGGTTAGTGTTTATTGGCTTATTTCCCTGTAGAGCCTCTAGTCCTGCTCACTATACCTTATCCAACCTATTAGTTCCACCACCCACACATGCAATGACATCTCCTGGTTTCAATGATGTTTCTAGAGACAATATCTCTCTCTTCATCACTCAATACCTAGGTTAACCTCCACTGTATTCACATCCTACCATACCTTTGTCTGTACATTATACCTTGATGCTATTTTATCGCCCCCAGAAACCTCCTTTTACTCTCTGTTCCAGATGTTCTAGACAACCAATTCTTATTGCTTTTAGCTGCACCCTTATTCTACTCCTCCTCTGTTCCTCTGGCGATGTAGAGGTGAATCCAGGCCTTACAGTGCCTTGCTCCACTCCTATTCCAAAGGCGCTCGCTTTTGACGACTTCTGTAACCGTAATAGCCTTGGTTTCATGCATGTTAACATTAGAAGCCTCCTCCCTAAGTTTGTTCTATTCACTGCTTTAGCACTCTGCCAACCCGGATGTTCTAGCTGTGTCTGAATCCTGGCTTAGGAAGACTACAAAAAATTCTGAAATTTTAATTCCAAACTACAACATTTTCAGACAAGATAGAACTGCCAAAGGGGGCGGTGTTGCAATCTACTGCAAAGATAGCCTGCAGAGTTCTGTCCTACTATCCAGGTCTGTACCCAAACAATTTGAACTTCTACTTTTAAAAACCCACCTCTCTAAAAACAAGTCTCTCACCGTTGCCGCCTGCTATAGACCACCCTCTGCCCCCAGCTGTGCTCTGGACACCATATGTGAACTGATTTGCCCCCCATCTATCTTCAGAGCTCGTGCTGCTAGGCGACCTAAACTGGAACATGCTTAACACCCCAGCCATCCTAAACTTGATGCCGTCAATCTCACACAAATTATCAATGAACCTACCAGGTACCTCCCCAAAGCCTTAAACACGGGCACCCTCATAGATATCATCCTAACCAGCTTGCCCTCTAAATACAACTCTGCTCTCTTCAATCAAGATCTCAGCGATCACTGCCTCATTGCCTGCATCCATAATGGGTCAGCGGTAAACATGCCCCATTCAAGAAATTTAGAACCAGGAACAGATATAGCCCTTGGTTCTCCCCAGACCTGACTGCCCTTAACCAACACAAAAACATCCTATGGCGTTCTGCATTAGCATCGAACAGCCCCCGTGATATGCAGCTGTTCAGGGAAGCTAGAAACCAATATACACAGGCAGTTAGAAAAGCCAAGGCTAGCTTTTTCAAGCAGAAATTTGCTTCCTGCAACATTAGCTCCAAAAAGTTCTGAGACACTGTAAAGTCCATGGAGAATAAGAACACCTCCTCCCAGCTGCCCACTGCACTGCAGATAGGAAACACTGTCACCACTGATAAATCCACCATAATTGAGAATTTCAATAAGCATTTTTCTACGGCTGGCCATGCTTTCCACCTGGCTACTCCTACCCCGGTCAACAGCACTGCACCCCCCACAGCAACTCGCCCAAGCCTTCCCCATTTCTCCATCTCCCAAATCCGTTCAGCTGATGTTCTGAAAGAGCTGCAAAATCTGGACCCCTACAAATCAGCCGGGCTAGACAATCTGGACCCTTTCTTTCTAAAATTATCTGCCGAAATTGTTGCCTCCCCTATTACTAGCCTGTTCAACCTCTCTTTCGTGTCGTCTGAGATTCCCAAAGATTGGAAAGCAGCTGCGGTCATCCCCCTCTTCAAAGGGGGGGACACTCTTGACCCAAACTGCTACAGACCTATATCTATCCTACCGTGCCTTTCTAAGGTCTTCGAAAGCCAAGTCAACAAACAGATTACCGACCATTTCGAATCTCACCATACCTTCTCTGCTATGCAATCTGGTTTCAAAGCTGGTCATGAGTGCACCTCAACCACGCTCAAGGTCCTAAACGATATCTTAACCGCCATCGATAAGAAACATTACTGTGCAGCCGTGTTCATTGATCTGGCCAAGGCTTTCGACTCTGTCAATCACCACATCCTCATCGGCAGACTCGACAGCCTTGGTTTCTCAAGTGATTGCCTCGCCTGGTTCACCAACTACTTATCTGATAGAGTTCAGTGTGTCAAATCGGAGGGTCTGCTGTCCGGACCTCTGGCAGTCTCTATGGGGGTGCCACAGGGTTCAATTCTTGGACCGACTCTCTTCTCTGTATACATCAATGAGGTCGCTCTTGCTGCTGGTGAGTCTCTGATCCACCTCTACGCAGACGACACCATTCTGTATACTTCTGGCCCTTCTTTGGACACTGTGTTAACAACCCTCCAGGCAAGTTTCAATGCCATACAACTCTCCTTCCGTGGCCTCCAATTTCTCTTAAATACAAGTAAAACTAAATGCACGCTCTTCAACCGATCGCTACCCGCACCTGCCCGCCTGTCCAACATCACTACTCTGGACGGCTCTGACTTAGAATACGTGGACAACTACAAATACTTAGGTGTCTGGTTAGACTGTAAACTCTCCTTCCAGATCCATATCAAACATCTCCAATCCAAAGTTAAATCTAGAATTGGCTTCCAAAAATACCCTTGTAAAACTGACCATCCTACCAATCCTCGACTTTGGCGATGTCATTTACAAAATAGCCTCCAATACCCTACTCAACAAATTGTCACCAAAACCCCATATACTACCCACCATTGCGACCTGTACGCTCTCTTTGGCTGGCCCTCGCTTCATACTCGTCGCCAAACCCACTGGCTCCATGTCATCTACAAGACCCTGCTAGGTAATGTCCCCCATTATCTCAGCTCGCTGGTCACCATAGCATCTCCTACCTGTAGCACACGCTCCAGCAGGTATATCTCTCTAGTCACCCCCAAAACCAATTATTTCTTTGGCCGCCTCTCCTTCCAGTTCTCTGCTGCCAATGACTGGAACGAACTACAAAAATCTCTGAAACTGGAAACACTTATCTCCCTCACTAGCTTTAAGCACCAACTGTCAGAGCAGCTCACAGATTACTGCATCTGTACATAGCCCACCTATATTTTAGCCCAAACAACTACCTCTTTCCCTACTGTATTTAATTAATAAATTTATTTTGCTCCTTTGCACCCCATTATTTTTATTTCGACTTTGCACATTCTTCCATTGCAAATCTACCATTCCAGTGTTTTACTTGCTATATTGTATTTACTTTGCCACCATGGCCTTTTTTTGCCCTTACCTCCCTTATCTCACCTCATTTGCTCACATCGTATATAGACTTGTTTATACTGTATTATTGACTGTATGTTTGTTTTGCTCCATGTGTAACTCTGTGTTGTTGTATGTGTCGAACTGCTTTGCTTTATCCTGGCCAGGTCGCAATTGTAAATGAGAACTTGTTCTCAACTTGCCTACCTGGTTAAATAAAGGTGAAATAAAATAAATACAAATAAATATAAACTCACACTTTCTCTAGCTCTGACCAATCCTAGAAAATCAACATGGGCAGTTGAATCCCCTACACTGAGACTGTTCTGGCATTACAGAGGACACACATAGATTCCGATGGCCTCTGTGCCAATTGGGTCTCAGCACTTTCCTGCAGTCAATGGACCAAAACAGCCATCTTTAGCCTCATGCGTAGAATGCTGTTAGTATTTTCCATAATTTCATAATTAATAAAGATGATTTCAAAAAGCCAGATGAGAATCCGGTGTTTCTATACCAAACACTTCTGTTATGTAAGTGTAATATTGGGATTCAAACTCAAAATGTACTACATTTCAACACTATCCGTTCTATATAAGCCCGTAACCATGTGTGTGAGGTGTATAATTTAGTTTCAAAGTTGATTTGTTTCAGACTAGATGAGAATCCCTCTGTGTGACCCTGATTTAGCTCTGAAGTACAAGGCTACAGGCAGAGAGAGATCTAACCAAGGATACCAGAACCACTCCTGTTCTGATATTACTGCTCCTCTCAGACCAGAACCACTCCTGTTCTGATATTACTGCTCCTCTCAGACCAGAACCACCCCTGTTCTGATATTACTGCTCCTCTCTCTCAGACCAGAACCACTCCTGTTCTGATATTACTGCTCCTCTCTCAGACCAGAACCACCCCTGTTCTGATATTACTGCTCCTCTCTCTCAGACCAGAACCACCCCTGTTCTGATATTACTGCTCCTCTCTCTCAGACCAGAACCACCCCTGTTCTGATATTACTGCTCCTCTCTCTCAGACCAGAACCACCCCTGTTCTGATATTACTGCTCCTCTCAGACCAGAACCACCCCTGTTCTGATATTACTGCTCCTCTCTCTCAGACCAGAACCACTCTTGTTCTGATATTACTGCTCCTCTCTCTCAGACCAGAACCACCCCTGTTCTGATATTACTGCTCCTCTCTCTCAGACCAGAACCACTCCTGTTCTGATATTACTGCTCCTCTCTCTCAGACCAGAACCACTCCTGTTCTGATATTACTGCTCCTCTCAGACCAGAACCACTCCTGTTCTGATATTACTGCTCCTCTCAGACCAGAACCACCCCTGTTCTGATATTACTGCTCCTCTCAGACCAGAACCACTCCTGTTCTGATATTACTGCTCCTCTCTCAGACCAGAACCACCCCTGTTCTGATATTACTGCTCCTCTCTCTCAGACCAGAACCACTCCTGTTCTGATATTACTGCTCCTCTCTCAGACCAGAACCACCCCTGTTCTGATATTACTGCTCCTCTCTCTCAGACCAGAACCACTCCTGTTCTGATATTACTGCTCCTCTCAGACCAGAACCACCCCTGTTCTGATATTACTGCTCCTCTCTCTCAGACCAGAACCACCCCTGTTCTGATATTACTGCTCCTCTCTCAGACCAGAACCACCCCTGTTCTGATATTACTGCTCCTCTCAGACCAGAACCACTCCTGTTCTGATATTACTGCTCCTCTCTCTCAGACCAGAACCACCCCTGTTCTGATATTACTGCTCCTCTCTCTCAGACCAGAACCACCCCTGTTCTGATATTACTGCTCCTCTCAGACCAGAACCACCCCTGTTCTGATATTACTGCTCCTCTCTCTCAGACCAGAACCACCCCTGTTCTGATATTACTGCTCCTCTCTCTCAGACCAGAACCACCCCTGTTCTGATATTACTGCTCCTCTCAGACCAGAACCACTCCTGTTCTGATATTACTGCTCCTCTCAGACCAGAACCACTCCTGTTCTGATATTACTGCTCCTCTCTCTCAGACCAGAACCACTCCTCTTCTGATATTACTGCTCCTCTCAGACCAGAACCACCCCTGTTCTGATATTACTGCTCCTCTCTCTCAGACCAGAACCACCCCTGTTCTGATATTACTGCTCCTCTCTCTCAGACCAGAACCACCCCTGTTCTGATATTACTGCTCCTCTCTCTCAGACCAGAACCACCCCTGTTCTGATATTACTGCTCCTCTCTCTCAGACCAGAACCACTCCTGTTCTGATATTACTGCTCCTCTCAGACCAGAACCACCCCTGTTCTGATATTACTGCTCCTCTCAGACCAGAACCACCCCTGTTCTGATATTACTGCTCCTCTCAGACCAGAACCACCCCTGTTCTGATATTACTGCTCCTCTCTCTCAGACCAGAACCACCCCTGTTCTGATATTACTGCTCCTCTCTCTCAGACCAGAACCACTCCTGTTCTGATATTACTGCTCCTCTCAGACCAGAACCACCCCTGTTCTGATATTACTGCTCCTCTCTCTCAGACCAGAACCACTCCTGTTCTGATATTACTGCTCCTCTCAGACCAGAACCACCCCTGTTCTGATATTACTGCTCCTCTCAGACCAGAACCACCCCTGTTCTGATATTACTGCTCCTCTCAGACCAGAACCACTCCTGTTCTGATATTACTGCTCCTCTCTCTCAGACCAGAACCACCCCTGTTCTGATATTACTGCTCCTCTCTCTCAGACCAGAACCACCCCTGTTCTGATATTACTGCTCCTCTCAGACCAGAACCACCCCTGTTCTGATATTACTGCTCCTCTCTCTCAGACCAGAACCACCCCTGTTCTGATATTACTGCTCCTCTCTCTCAGACCAGAACCACCACTGTTCTGATATTACTGCTCCTCTCAGACCAGAACCACTCCTGTTCTGATATTACTGCTCCTCTCTCTCAGACCAGAACCACTCCTGTTCTGATATTACTGCTCCTCTCAGACCAGAACCACCCCTGTTCTGATATTACTGCTCCTCTCAGACCAGAACCACCCCTGTTCTGATATTACTGCTCCTCTCTCAGACCAGAACCACCCCTGTTCTGATATTACTGCTCCTCTCTCAGACCAGAACCACTCCTGTTCTGATATTACTGCTCCTCTCTCTCAGACCAGAACCACCCCTGTTCTGATATTACTGCTCCTCTCTCTCAGACCAGAACCACTACTGTTCTGATATTACTGCTCCTCTCAGACCAGAACCACCCCTGTTCTGATATTACTGCTCCTCTCTCAGACCAGAACCACCCCTGTTCTGATATTACTGCTCCTCTCAGACCAGAACCACCCCTGTTCTGATATTACTGCTCCTCTCTCTCAGACCAGAACCACCCCTGTTCTGATATTACTGCTCCTCTCTCTCAGACCAGAACCACTCCTGTTCTGATATTACTGCTCCTCTCTCAGACCAGAACCACCCCTGTTCTGATATTACTGCTCCTCTCTCTCAGACCAGAACCACCCCTGTTCTGATATTACTGCTCCTCTCTCAGACCAGAACCACTCCTGTTCTGATATTACTGCTCCTCTCTCAGACCAGAACCACTCCTGTTCTGATATTACTGCTCCTCTCAGACCAGAACCACTCCTGTTCTGATATTACTGCTCCTCTCTCTCAGACCAGAACCACTCCTGTTCTGATATTACTGCTCCTCTCAGACCAGAACCACTCCTGTTCTGATATTACTGCTCCTCTCTCTCAGACCAGAACCACTCCTGTTCTGATATTACTGCTCCTCTCAGACCAGAACCACCCCTGTTCTGATATTACTGCTCCTCTCTCTCAGACCAGAACCACTCCTGTTCTGATATTACTGCTCCTCTCTCTCAGACCAGAACCACCCCTGTTCTGATATTACTGCTCCTCTCTCTCAGACCAGAACCACCCCTGTTCTGATATTACTGCTCCTCTCTCTCAGACCAGAACCACCCCTGTTCTGATATTACTGCTCCTCTCTCAGACCAGAACCACTCCTGTTCTGATATTACTGCTCCTCTCAGACCAGAACCACTCCTGTTCTGATATTACTGCTCCTCTCTCTCAGACCAGAACCACTCCTGTTCTGATATTACTGCTCCTCTCAGACCAGAACCACCCCTGTTCTGATATTACTGCTCCTCTCTCTCAGACCAGAACCACTCCTGTTCTGATATTACTGCTCCTCTCTCTCAGACCAGAACCACCCCTGTTCTGATATTACTGCTCCTCTCTCTCAGACCAGAACCACCCCTGTTCTGATATTACTGCTCCTCTCTCTCAGACCAGAACCACCCCTGTTCTGATATTACTGCTCCTCTCTCTCAGACCAGAACCACCCCTGTTCTGATATTACTGCTCCTCTCTCTCAGACCAGAACCACCCCTGTTCTGATATTACTGCTCCTCTCAGACCAGAACCACTCCTGTTCTGATATTACTGCTCCTCTCTCTCAGACCAGAACCACTCCTGTTCTGATATTACTGCTCCTCTCTCTCAGACCAGAACCACTCCTGTTCTGATATTACTGCTCCTCTCTGACCAGAACCACCCCTGTTCTGATATTACTGCTCCTCTCTCTCAGACCAGAACCACTCCTGTTCTGATATTACTGCTCCTCTCAGACCAGAACCACTCCTGTTCTGATATTACTGCTCCTCTCAGACCAGAACCACTCCTGTTCTGATATTACTGCTCCTCTCTCTCAGACCAGAACCACCCCTGTTCTGATATTACTGCTCCTCTCAGACCAGAACCACCCTGTTCTGATATTACTGCTCCTCTCTCTCAGACCAGAACCACCCCTGTTCTGATATTACTGCTCCTCTCTCTCAGACCAGAACCACTCCTGTTCTGATATTACTGCTCCTCTCTCAGACCAGAACCACTCCTGTTCTGATATTACTGCTCCTCTCTGACCAGAACCACTCCTGTTCTGATATTACTGCTCCTCTCTCTCAGACCAGAACCACTCCTGTTCTGATATTACTGCTCCTCTCTCTCAGACCAGAACCACCCCTGTTCTGATATTACTGCTCCTCTCTCTCAGACCAGAACCACCCCTGTTCTGATATTACTGCTCCTCTCAGACCAGAACCACTCCTGTTCTGATATTACTGCTCCTCTCAGACCAGAACCACCCCTGTTCTGATATTACTGCTCCTCTCTCTCAGACCAGAACCACTCCTGTTCTGATATTACTGCTCCTCTCAGACCAGAACCACCCCTGTTCTGATATTACTGCTCCTCTCTCTCAGACCAGAACCACCCCTGTTCTGATATTACTGCTCCTCTCTCAGACCAGAACCACCCCTGTTCTGATATTACTGCTCCTCTCAGACCAGAACCACTCCTGTTCTGATATTACTGCTCCTCTCTCTCAGACCAGAACCACCCCTGTTCTGATATTACTGCTCCTCTCTCTCAGACCAGAACCACCCCTGTTCTGATATTACTGCTCCTCTCTCTCAGACCAGAACCACCCCTGTTCTGATATTACTGCTCCTCTCTCTCAGACCAGAACCACCCCTGTTCTGATATTACTGCTCCTCTCTCTCAGACCAGAACCACCCCTGTTCTGATATTACTGCTGCTCTCTCTCAGACCAGAACCACCCCTGTTCTGATATTACTGCTCCTCTCTTTCAGACCAGAACCACCCCTGTTCTGATATTACTGCTCCTCTCTCTCAGACCAGAACCACCCCTGTTCTGATATTACTGCTCCTCTCTCTCAGACCAGAACCACCCCTGTTCTGATATTACTGCTCCTCTCTCTCAGACCAGAACCACTCCTGTTCTGATATTACTGCTCCTCTCAGACCAGAACCACCCCTGTTCTGATATTACTGCTCCTCTCAGACCAGAACCACCCCTGTTCTGATATTACTGCTCCTCTCAGACCAGAACCACCCCTGTTCTGATATTACTGCTCCTCTCTCTCAGACCAGAACCACCCCTGTTCTGATATTACTGCTCCTCTCTCAGACCAGAACCACCCCTGTTCTGATATTACTGCTCCTCTCAGACCAGAACCACCCCTGTTCTGATATTACTGCTCCTCTCAGACCAGAACCACCCCTGTTCTGATATTACTGCTCCTCTCTCAGACCAGAACCACCCCTGTTCTGATATTACTGCTCCTCTCTCTCAGACCAGAACCACCCCTGTTCTGATATTACTGCTCCTCTCTCTCAGACCAGAACCACCCCTGTTCTGATATTACTGCTCCTCTCAGACCAGAACCACTCCTGTTCTGATATTACTGCTCCTCTCTCTCAGACCAGAACCACCCCTGTTCTGATATTACTGCTCCTCTCTCTCAGACCAGAACCACCCCTGTTCTGATATTACTGCTCCTCTCAGACCAGAACCACCCCTGTTCTGATATTACTGCTCCTCTCTCTCAGACCAGAACCACCCCTGTTCTGATATTACTGCTCCTCTCTCTCAGACCAGAACCACCACTGTTCTGATATTACTGCTCCTCTCAGACCAGAACCACTCCTGTTCTGATATTACTGCTCCTCTCTCTCAGACCAGAACCACCCCTGTTCTGATATTACTGCTCCTCTCAGACGAGAACCACCCCTGTTCTGATATTACTGCTCCTCTCTCTCAGACCAGAACCACCCCTGTTCTGATATTACTGCTCCTCTCTCAGACCAGAACCACTACTGTTCTGATATTACTGCTCCTCTCAGACCAGAACCACCCCTGTTCTGATATTACTGCTCCTCTCAGACCAGAACCACCCCTGTTCTGATATTACTGCTCCTCTCTCAGACCAGAACCACCCCTGTTCTGATATTACTGCTCCTCTCTCAGACCAGAACCACTCCTGTTCTGATATTACTGCTCCTCTCTCTCAGACCAGAACCACCCCTGTTCTGATATTACTGCTCCTCTCTCTCAGACCAGAACCACCCCTGTTCTGATATTACTGCTCCTCTCTCTCAGACCAGAACCACTACTGTTCTGATATTACTGCTCCTCTCTCTCAGACCAGAACCACTCCTGTTCTGATATTACTGCTCCTCTCAGACCAGAACCACCCCTGTTCTGATATTACTGCTCCTCTCAGACCAGAACCACCCCTGTTCTGATATTACTGCTCCTCTCTCAGACCAGAACCACCCCTGTTCTGATATTACTGCTCCTCTCTCAGACCAGAACCACTCCTGTTCTGATATTACTGCTCCTCTCTCTCAGACCAGAACCACCCCTGTTCTGATATTACTGCTCCTCTCTCTCAGACCAGAACCACCCCTGTTCTGATATTACTGCTCCTCTCTCTCAGACCAGAACCACTACTGTTCTGATATTACTGCTCCTCTCAGACCAGAACCACCCCTGTTCTGATATTACTGCTCCTCTCTCAGACCAGAACCACCCCTGTTCTGATATTACTGCTCCTCTCAGACCAGAACCACCCCTGTTCTGATATTACTGCTCCTCTCAGACCAGAACCACCCCTGTTCTGATATTACTGCTCCTCTCAGACCAGAACCACCCCTGTTCTGATATTACTGCTCCTCTCAGACCAGAACCACCCCTGTTCTGATATTACTGCTCCTCTCTCTCAGACCAGAACCACCCCTGTTCTGATATTACTGCTCCTCTCAGACCAGAACCACTCCTGTTCTGATATTACTGCTCCTCTCTCTCAGACCAGAACCACTCCTGTTCTGATATTACTGCTCCTCTCTCTCAGACCAGAACCACCCCTGTTCTGATATTACTGCTCCTCTCTCTCAGACCAGAACCACCTCTGTTCTGATATTACTGCTCCTCTCTCTCAGACCAGAACCACTCCTGTTCTGATATTACTGCTCCTCTCTCAGACCAGAACCACCCCTGTTCTGATATTACTGCTCCTCTCTCTCAGACCAGAACCACCCCTGTTCTGATATTACTGCTCCTCTCTCAGACCAGAACCACCCCTGTTCTGATATTACTGCTCCTCTCTCTCAGACCAGAACCACTCCTGTTCTGATATTACTGCTCCTCTCTCAGACCAGAACCACTCCTGTTCTGATATTACTGCTCCTCTCAGACCAGAACCACTCCTGTTCTGATATTACTGCTCCTCTCTCTCAGACCAGAACCACTCCTGTTCTGATATTACTGCTCCTCTCTCAGACCAGAACCACTCCTGTTCTGATATTACTGCTCCTCTCTGACCAGAACCACTCCTGTTCTGATATTACTGCTCCTCTCTCTCAGACCAGAACCACTCCTGTTCTGATATTACTGCTCCTCTCTCTCAGACCAGAACCACCCCTGTTCTGATATTACTGCTCCTCTCTCTCAGACCAGAACCACCCCTGTTCTGATATTACTGCTCCTCTCAGACCAGAACCACTCCTGTTCTGATATTACTGCTCCTCTCAGACCAGAACCACCCCTGTTCTGATATTACTGCTCCTCTCTCTCAGACCAGAACCACTCCTGTTCTGATATTACTGCTCCTCTCAGACCAGAACCACCCCTGTTCTGATATTACTGCTCCTCTCTCTCAGACCAGAACCACCCCTGTTCTGATATTACTGCTCCTCTCTCAGACCAGAACCACCCCTGTTCTGATATTACTGCTCCTCTCAGACCAGAACCACTCCTGTTCTGATATTACTGCTCCTCTCTCTCAGACCAGAACCACCCCTGTTCTGATATTACTGCTCCTCTCTCTCAGACCAGAACCACCCCTGTTCTGATATTACTGCTCCTCTCTCTCAGACCAGAACCACCCCTGTTCTGATATTACTGCTCCTCTCTCTCAGACCAGAACCACCCCTGTTCTGATATTACTGCTCCTCTCTCTCAGACCAGAACCACCCCTGTTCTGATATTACTGCTGCTCTCTCTCAGACCAGAACCACCCCTGTTCTGATATTACTGCTCCTCTCTTTCAGACCAGAACCACCCCTGTTCTGATATTACTGCTCCTCTCTCTCAGACCAGAACCACCCCTGTTCTGATATTACTGCTCCTCTCTCTCAGACCAGAACCACCCCTGTTCTGATATTACTGCTCCTCTCTCTCAGACCAGAACCACTCCTGTTCTGATATTACTGCTCCTCTCAGACCAGAACCACCCCTGTTCTGATATTACTGCTCCTCTCAGACCAGAACCACCCCTGTTCTGATATTACTGCTCCTCTCAGACCAGAACCACCCCTGTTCTGATATTACTGCTCCTCTCTCTCAGACCAGAACCACCCCTGTTCTGATATTACTGCTCCTCTCTCAGACCAGAACCACCCCTGTTCTGATATTACTGCTCCTCTCTCTCAGACCAGAACCACCCCTGTTCTGATATTACTGCTCCTCTCAGACCAGAACCACCCCTGTTCTGATATTACTGCTCCTCTCTCAGACCAGAACCACCCCTGTTCTGATATTACTGCTCCTCTCTCTCAGACCAGAACCACCCCTGTTCTGATATTACTGCTCCTCTCTCTCAGACCAGAACCACCCCTGTTCTGATATTACTGCTCCTCTCAGACCAGAACCACTCCTGTTCTGATATTACTGCTCCTCTCTCTCAGACCAGAACCACCCCTGTTCTGATATTACTGCTCCTCTCTCTCAGACCAGAACCACCCCTGTTCTGATATTACTGCTCCTCTCAGACCAGAACCACCCCTGTTCTGATATTACTGCTCCTCTCTCTCAGACCAGAACCACCCCTGTTCTGATATTACTGCTCCTCTCTCTCAGACCAGAACCACCACTGTTCTGATATTACTGCTCCTCTCAGACCAGAACCACTCCTGTTCTGATATTACTGCTCCTCTCTCTCAGACCAGAACCACTCCTGTTCTGATATTACTGCTCCTCTCAGACCAGAACCACCCCTGTTCTGATATTACTGCTCCTCTCAGACCAGAACCACCCCTGTTCTGATATTACTGCTCCTCTCTCAGACCAGAACCACCCCTGTTCTGATATTACTGCTCCTCTCTCAGACCAGAACCACTCCTGTTCTGATATTACTGCTCCTCTCTCTCAGACCAGAACCACCCCTGTTCTGATATTACTGCTCCTCTCTCTCAGACCAGAACCACCCCTGTTCTGATATTACTGCTCCTCTCTCTCAGACCAGAACCACTACTGTTCTGATATTACTGCTCCTCTCAGACCAGAACCACCCCTGTTCTGATATTACTGCTCCTCTCTCAGACCAGAACCACCCCTGTTCTGATATTACTGCTCCTCTCAGACCAGAACCACCCCTGTTCTGATATTACTGCTCCTCTCAGACCAGAACCACCCCTGTTCTGATATTACTGCTCCTCTCAGACCAGAACCACCCCTGTTCTGATATTACTGCTCCTCTCAGACCAGAACCACCCCTGTTCTGATATTACTGCTCCTCTCTCTCAGACCAGAACCACCCCTGTTCTGATATTACTGCTCCTCTCAGACCAGAACCACTCCTGTTCTGATATTACTGCTCCTCTCTCTCAGACCAGAACCACTCCTGTTCTGATATTACTGCTCCTCTCTCTCAGACCAGAACCACCCCTGTTCTGATATTACTGCTCCTCTCTCTCAGACCAGAACCACCTCTGTTCTGATATTACTGCTCCTCTCTCTCAGACCAGAACCACTCCTGTTCTGATATTACTGCTCCTCTCTCAGACCAGAACCACCCCTGTTCTGATATTACTGCTCCTCTCTCTCAGACCAGAACCACCCCTGTTCTGATATTACTGCTCCTCTCTCAGACCAGAACCACTCCTGTTCTGATATTACTGCTCCTCTCTCAGACCAGAACCACTCCTGTTCTGATATTACTGCTCCTCTCAGACCAGAACCACTCCTGTTCTGATATTACTGCTCCTCTCTCTCAGACCAGAACCACTCCTGTTCTGATATTACTGCTCCTCTCAGACCAGAACCACCCCTGTTCTGATATTACTGCTCCTCTCTCTCAGACCAGAACCACTCCTGTTCTGATATTACTGCTCCTCTCTCTCAGACCAGAACCACCCCTGTTCTGATATTACTGCTCCTCTCTCTCAGACCAGAACCACCCCTGTTCTGATATTACTGCTCCTCTCAGACCAGAACCACCCCTGTTCTGATATTACTGCTCCTCTCAGACCAGAACCACTCCTGTTCTGATATTACTGCTCCTCTCTCTCAGACCAGAACCACTCCTGTTCTGATATTACTGCTCCTCTCTCTCAGACCAGAACCACTCCTGTTCTGATATTACTGCTCCTCTCTGACCAGAACCACCCCTGTTCTGATATTACTGCTCCTCTCTCTCAGACCAGAACCACTCCTGTTCTGATATTACTGCTCCTCTCAGACCAGAACCACTCCTGTTCTGATATTACTGCTCCTCTCAGACCAGAACCACTCCTGTTCTGATATTACTGCTCCTCTCTCTCAGACCAGAACCACCCCTGTTCTGATATTACTGCTCCTCTCAGACCAGAACCACCCCTGTTCTGATATTACTGCTCCTCTCTCTCAGACCAGAACCACCCCTGTTCTGATATTACTGCTCCTCTCTCTCAGACCAGAACCACTCCTGTTCTGATATTACTGCTCCTCTCTCAGACCAGAACCACTCCTGTTCTGATATTACTGCTCCTCTCTGACCAGAACCACTCCTGTTCTGATATTACTGCTCCTCTCTCTCAGACCAGAACCACTCCTGTTCTGATATTACTGCTCCTCTCTCTCAGACCAGAACCACCCCTGTTCTGATATTACTGCTCCTCTCTCTCAGACCAGAACCACCCCTGTTCTGATATTACTGCTCCTCTCAGACCAGAACCACTCCTGTTCTGATATTACTGCTCCTCTCAGACCAGAACCACCCCTGTTCTGATATTACTGCTCCTCTCAGACCAGAACCACTCCTGTTCTGATATTACTGCTCCTCTCAGACCAGAACCACCCCTGTTCTGATATTACTGCTCCTCTCTCTCAGACCAGAACCACTCCTGTTCTGATATTACTGCTCCTCTCTCAGACCAGAACCACCCCTGTTCTGATATTACTGCTCCTCTCTCTCAGACCAGAACCACTCCTGTTCTGATATTACTGCTCCTCTCAGACCAGAACCACCCCTGTTCTGATATTACTGCTCCTCTCTCTCAGACCAGAACCACCCCTGTTCTGATATTACTGCTCCTCTCTCAGACCAGAACCACCCCTGTTCTGATATTACTGCTCCTCTCAGACCAGAACCACTCCTGTTCTGATATTACTGCTCCTCTCTCTCAGACCAGAACCACCCCTGTTCTGATATTACTGCTCCTCTCTCTCAGACCAGAACCACCCCTGTTCTGATATTACTGCTCCTCTCTCTCAGACCAGAACCACCCCTGTTCTGATATTACTGCTCCTCTCTCTCAGACCAGAACCACCCCTGTTCTGATATTACTGCTCCTCTCTCTCAGACCAGAACCACCCCTGTTCTGATATTACTGCTGCTCTCTCTCAGACCAGAACCACCCCTGTTCTGATATTACTGCTCCTCTCTTTCAGACCAGAACCACCCCTGTTCTGATATTACTGCTCCTCTCTCTCAGACCAGAACCACCCCTGTTCTGATATTACTGCTCCTCTCTCTCAGACCAGAACCACCCCTGTTCTGATATTACTGCTCCTCTCTCTCAGACCAGAACCACTCCTGTTCTGATATTACTGCTCCTCTCAGACCAGAACCACCCCTGTTCTGATATTACTGCTCCTCTCAGACCAGAACCACCCCTGTTCTGATATTACTGCTCCTCTCAGACCAGAACCACCCCTGTTCTGATATTACTGCTCCTCTCTCTCAGACCAGAACCACCCCTGTTCTGATATTACTGCTCCTCTCTCAGACCAGAACCACCCCTGTTCTGATATTACTGCTCCTCTCAGACCAGAACCACCCCTGTTCTGATATTACTGCTCCTCTCAGACCAGAACCACCCCTGTTCTGATATTACTGCTCCTCTCTCAGACCAGAACCACCCCTGTTCTGATATTACTGCTCCTCTCTCTCAGACCAGAACCACCCCTGTTCTGATATTACTGCTCCTCTCTCAGACCAGAACCACCCCTGTTCTGATATTACTGCTCCTCTCTCAGACCAGAACCACCCCTGTTCTGATATTACTGCTCCTCTCTCAGACCAGAACCACCCCTGTTCTGATATTACTGCTCCTCTCTCAGACCAGAACCACTCCTGTTCTGATATTACTGCTCCTCTCAGACCAGAACCACCCCTGTTCTGATATTACTGCTCCTCTCAGACCAGAACCACCCCTGTTCTGATATCACTGCTCCTCTCTCAGACCAGCACCACCCCTGTTCTGACATTACTGCTCCTCTCAGACCAGAACCACCCCTGTTCTGATATTACTGCTCCTCTCTCAGACCAGAACCACCCCTGTTCTGATATTACTGCTCCTCTCAGACCAGAACCACCCCTGTTCTGATATTACTGCTCCTCTCTCTCAGACCAGAACCACCCCTGTTCTGATATTACTGCTCATCTCTCTCAGACCAGAACCACCCCTGTTCTGATATTACTGCTCCTCTCAGACCAGAACCACCCCTGTTCTGATATTACTGCTCCTCTCAGACCAGAACCACCCCTGTTCTGATATTACTGCTCCTCTCAGACCAGAACCACCCCTGTTCTGATATTACTGCTCCTCTCTCAGACCAGAACCACCCCTGTTCTGATATTACTGCTCCTCTCAGACCAGAACCACCCCTGTTCTGATATTACTGCTCCTCTCTCAGACCAGAACCACCCCTGTTCTGATATTACTGCTCCTCTCTCTCAGACCAGAACCACCCCTGTTATGATATTACTGCTCCTCTCTCTCAGACCAGAACCACCCCTGTTCTGATATTACTGCTCCTCTCTCAGACCAGAACCACCCCTGTTCTGATATTACTGCTCCTCTCAGACCAGAACCACCCCTGTTCTGATATTACTGCTCCTCTCAGACCAGAACCACCCCTGTTCTGATATTACTGCTCCTCTCTCTCAGACCAGAACCACCCCTGTTCTGATATTACTGCTCCTCTCAGACCAGAACCACCCCTGTTCTGATATTACTGCTCCTCTCTCAGACCAGAACCACCCCTGTTCTGATATTACTGCTCCTCTCAGACCAGAACCACCCCTGTTCTGATATTACTGCTCCTCTCTCAGACCAGAACCACCCCTGTTCTGATATTACTGCTCCTCTCAGACCAGAACCACCCCTGTTCTGATATTACTGCTCCTCTCTCTCAGACCAGAACCACCCCTGTTCTGATATTACTGCTCCTCTCTCTCAGACCAGAACCACCCCTGTTCTGATATTACTGCTCCTCTCTCAGACCAGAACCACCCCTGTTCTGATATTACTGCTCCTCTCTCTCAGACCAGAACCACCCCTGTTCTGATATTACTGCTCCTCTCTCTCAGACCAGAACCACCCCTGTTCTGATATTACTGCTCCTCTCTTTCAGACCAGAACCACCCCTGTTCTGATATTACTGCTCCTCTCTCAGACCAGAACCACCCCTGTTCTGATATTACTGCTCCTCTCTCTCAGACCAGAACCACCCCTGTTCTGATATTACTGCTCCTCTCTCAGACCAGAACCACCCCTGTTCTGATATTACTGCTCCTCTCTCAGACCAGAACCACCCCTGTTCTGATATTACTGCTCCTCTCTCTCAGACCAGAACCACCCCTGTTCTGATATTACTGCTCCTCTCTCTCAGACCAGAACCACCCCTGTTCTGATATTACTGCTCCTCTCAGACCAGAACCACTCCTGTTCTGATATTACTGCTCCTCTCTCAGACCAGAACCACCCCTGTTCTGATATTACTGCTCCTCTCTCTCAGACCAGAACCACCCCTGTTCTGATATTACTGCTCCTCTCAGACCAGAACCACCCCTGTTCTGATATTACTGCTCCTCTCTCTCAGACCAGAACCACCCCTGTTCTGATATTACTGCTCCTCTCTCAGACCAGAACCACCCCTGTTCTGATATTACTGCTCCTCTCAGACCAGAACCACCCCTGTTCTGATATTACTGCTCCTCTCTCTCAGACCAGAACCACTACTGTTCTGATATTACTGCTCCTCTCAGACCAGAACCACCCCTGTTCTGATATTACTGCTCCTCTCAGACCAGAACCACTCCTGTTCTGATATTACTGCTCCTCTCTCTCAGACCAGAACCACTCCTGTTCTGATATTACTGCTCCTCTCTCTCAGACCAGAACCACTCCTGTTCTGATATTACTGCTCCTCTCTCTCAGACCAGAACCACCCCTGTTCTGATATTACTGCTCCTCTCAAACCAGAACCACCCCTGTTCTGATATTACTGCTCCTCTCTCTCAGACCAGAACCACCCCTGTTCTGATATTACTGCTCCTCTCTCTCAGACCAGAACCACTCCTGTTCTGATATTACTGCTCCTCTCTCAGACCAGAACCACCCCTGTTCTGATATTACTGCTCCTCTCTCTCAGACCAGAACCACTCATGTTCTGATATTACTGCTCCTCTCTTTCAGAACAGAACCACTCCTGTTGCTTAGGAACAAGCATCGTTTAGATCACTGATCATTCTAAAGAGAACCATCATAATCTCCATGACAGAGCGGGTCAAGCACTCCCAGTTAGAGTCTGCATCCTAATGACACCATATCTATCCTCTGTATAGTAGGGCTGTGACAGAGCAGGCCGAGCACTCCCAGTTAGAGTCTGCATCCTAATGACACCATATCTATCCTCTGTATAGCAGGGCTGTGACAGAGCAGGCCGAGCACTCCCAGTCAGAGTCTGCATCCTAATGACACCATATCTATCCTCTGTATAGTAGGGCAGTGACAGAGCGGGCCGAGCACTCCCAGTTAGAGTCTGCATCCTAATGACACCATATCTATCCTCTGTATAGTAGGGCTGTGACAGAGCAGGCCGAGCACTCCCAGGCAGAGTCTGCATCCTAATGACACCATATCTATCCTCTGTATAGTAGGGCTGTGACAGAGCAGGCCGAGCCTATCATAGTTTTATGTGTCTACTTTACAGACAAAAATTTTTCATTATATAGTTGTCGATCACTATTAGACTAACCCGTTGACATGTAAAATCTGTAGGTTTACCAAACCATTAAGTAATCATTAATTGAGAGCAGTTGGATTAAGTGATAGTAAAATGTCTTAACAAAACAAAGAGACGCAAATCTAAAGTAATGTTGTATTGTGAAAGGCAACTACTTTATATGAGCATGTATTGCAATGTGAAAACATGTATTTGTAGACTGATTAAGTTTGATGAAAAAAAAAGAACTATGATTTTATGTGTTGTACTTAGTCTCCAGGGGGTTCCTTGAGGATCTCCATGGGGTTCCTTGAGGATCTCCAGGGGGTTCCTTGAGGATCTCCAGGGTTCCTCGAGTCACCACTAGTTCTAAGACTGTATTGGCAGGGTTGTGATTGGTAAGAGTCTTTAGTAAGGTTAAAGTGTAGGGTAATGTTGAATAGTGCCTCAGCTTGGCCTGTCAGTGTGAGGTCAGTGTGGGGTAAGGTTAAAGGTTAGGGATAGAGAGGTATAGAGAGTGTAGGTTTGTTGTGATTGGTTGAAGTATGTCTACAGCTTTGCCTGTTGGTGTGAGGTCATTGTGGGTTCATGAGAACATGACACCTGGAAGAGCCAGAGGAAATGACCAGTTTCCCCCCACAGGGCCTTCATCGCCCCACTATCCCACTATCCCTGACCCTGGCCAGTCCCTCAGCTCTGGCCCTAACCACACTGCTGGCCTTAGGTTATAACAGCCTCCACTCTTCTGGGAAGGTTTTCCACTAGATGTTGGAACATTGCTGCGGGGACTTGCTTCCATTCAAACATAAGAGCATTAGTGAGGTCGGGCACTGATGTTAGGCG
This sequence comes from Oncorhynchus masou masou, assembly GCF_036934945.1. NCBI lineage: Eukaryota > Metazoa > Chordata > Actinopteri > Salmoniformes > Salmonidae > Oncorhynchus > Oncorhynchus masou. The sequence continues at coordinate 92,367,422 of NC_088243.1, read as the reverse complement.
ATGAGGCCTGGCTCGCAGTCTGCATTCCAATTCATCCCAAAGGTGTTTGATGGGATTGAAGCCAGGGCTCTGTGCAGGCCAGTCAAGTTCTTCCACACAGATCTCGACTTCTGTAAGGATCTTGCTTTGTGCGAGGGGGCATTGTCATGCTGAAACAGGAAAGGGCCTTCCCCAAACTGTTGCCACAAAATTGGAAGCACAGAATCCTCTAGAATGCTGTAGCGTTAAGATTTCCCTTTGCTGGAACTAAGGGGCCCAAACCATGAAAAACAGCCCCAGACCATTATTCCTCCTACACCAAACTTTACAGTTGACACTATGCATTTGGGCAAGTAGCGTTCTCCTGGCATCCGCCAAACCCAGATTCATCCATCGGACTGCCAGATGGTGAAGCGTGATTCATTCCTCCAGACAGCACAATTCCAATGGCTGTTCCAATGGCGGCGAGCTTTACACCACTCCAGCTAATGCTTGAAATTGTGCATGGTGATCTTAGGCTTGTGTGCGGCTGCTCGACCATGGAAACCCATTTCACGAAGCTCTCGACGAACAGTTATTGTGCTGACGTTACTTCCAGAGGCAGTTTGGAACTCGGTAGTGAGTGTTGCAACTGAGGACAGAACAGTTTTAAACGCTACGCACTTAAGCATTTTGGCAGCACCGTTTTGTGAGGTTGGGTTGGTTCATGACTCCAGAGAACGTGTTTCCACTGCTCCAATGGTGGTGAGCTTCACACCCCTCCAGCTGATGCTTGTCATTTGGCATGGTGATCTTAGGCTTGTATGGGGCTGCTCTGCCATGGAAACCAATTTCATGAAGCTTCCGACGAACAGTTCATGTTGGAATGGTGGCATCCTATGATGGTGCCACGTTGAAAGTCACTGAGCTCTTCCGTAAGGCCATTCTACTGCCAATGTTTGTCTATGGAGATTGCATGGCTGTGTGCTTGATTTTATACACTGGTCAGCAACGGGTGTGGCTGAAATAGAACCCACTAATTTGAAGGGCATACGTCTGTATGCCACAAAGTTGGAAACGTGTATCTTAATGGGGTTAGCCATCAGTGACGGAGTTGACAAGAAATACTCAAAAGCAACATTTTTTTGCATCTAAATTTTTTTTATGTTCAATAAAAAAAATATTATTAATTCCTTCAACAACAACCATTCTATCATATTGTTCAGGAAATCTGATGGAATTAAAAATTAAAAATCTGATTGTGACAACTTCCTCTCCCTGTCTTCCTCACCCCTCTCCCTGTTCGGGTGGTCGACGTCGAGGCCTTCTAGTCACCGCTGATCCATGTTTCAGTCGACCCCTATCCCTGTTCGGGTGGTCGACGTCGAGACCTTCTAGTCACCGCTGATCCATGTTTCAGTCGACCCCTCTCCCTGTTCGGGTGGTCGACGTCGAGGCCTTCTAGTCACCGCCGATCCATGTTTCAGTCGACCCCTCTCCATGTTCGGGTGGTCGACGTTGAGGCCTTCTAGTCACCGCTGATCCATGTTTCAGTCGACCCCTCTCCCTGTTCGGGTGGTCGACGTCGAGGCCTTCTAGTCACCGCCGATCCATGTTTCAGTCGACCCCTCTCCCTGACCGGGTGGTCGACGTCGAGGCCTTCTAGTCACCGCTGATCCATGTTTCAGTCGACCCCTCTCCCTGTTCGGGTGGTCGACGTCGAGGCCTTCTAGTCACCGCCGATCCATGTTTCAGTCGACCCCTCTCCCTGACCGGGTGGTCGACGTCGAGGCCTTCTCGTCACCACCGATCCATGTTTCAGTTGCGTTTTCTTTTGTCTGTATTAATCACACCTGGTTTCAATTCCCATATCATGTTCCTTATTTAACCCTCTGGCATACATTTCTGTTCTGTCCGTGATTTTTGGAGTCTTAGTGGTTGTTGTAGGTGTTAGTGTGTTAGTTAGTGTCTGTTCCTATGTGGAGTCTTGCTTGACCTTTGTGAGTAAACTCAGTTGTGTTGCTCAAACCTGTGTCCTGCACCTGACTCTGCTACATCTCTGCACCCAATCGCTGACACTGATGAAGTTGATGTTTTACAGATTTCACAAACTTTGTATTGTACTTCTTTAATCAAGTATAAATAAAGTAGCAATTGTATTTTTCCTTCCTTGTATTTCTCCTTCATTACGGAGAAGGAGTGGAGAGTTTATGGTTGTGACGATGTTGATTTCTGTTTGTTTAAATGTATCAACAGTGGAGAACGTTCCACTTCATGTAATGAGGACATGAAATAGGGGCTCCTGGGGCTCCTGATGATTTCTTTAGAATTCAAAACAAAGGAGGAGGAAGAGAGGAGGAGGAGGTAGAGAGGAGGAGGTAGAGAGGAGGAGGGGTAGAGGAGGAGGTAGAGAGGAGGAGGGGTAGAGGAGGAGGTAGAGAGGAGGAGGTAGAGAGGAGGAGGGGTAGAGGAGGAGGTAGAGAGGAGGAGGTAGAGAGGAGGAGGTAGAGAGGAGGAGGGGTAGAGAGGAGGAGGGGTAGAGAGGAGGAGGTAGAGAGGAGGAGGAAGAGAGGAGGAGGGGTAGAGGAGGAGGTAGAGAGGAGGAGGGGTAGAGTGTAGGAGGTAGAGAGGAGGAGGAGTAGAGAGGAGGAGGGGTAGAGAGGAGGAGGTAGAGAGGAGGAGGAAGAGAGGAGGAGGGGTAGAGGAGGAGGTAGAGAGGAGGAGGGGTAGAGTGTAGGAGGTAGAGAGGAGGAGGAGTAGAGAGGAGGAGGGGTAGAGAGGAGGAGGTAGAGAGGAGGAGGAAGAGAGGAGGAGGGGTAGAGGAGGAGGTAGAGAGGAGGAGGGGTAGAGAGGAGGTAGAGAGGAGGATGTAGAGAGGAGCAGGTAGAGAGGAGGAGGTAGAGAGGAGGAGGTGTAGAGAGGAGGAGGTAGAGAGGAGGAGGTAGAGAGGAGGAGGGGTAGAGTGTAGGAGGTAGAGAGGAGGAGGGGTAGAGTGTAGGAGGTAGAGAGGAGGAGGGGTAGAGTGTAGGAGGGGTAGAGAGGAGGAGGTAGAGAGGTGGAGGAAGAGAGGAGGAGGGGTAGAGTGTAGGAGGTAGAGAGGAGGAGGTAGAGAGGAGGAGGGGTAGAGTGTAGGAGGTAGAGAGGAGGAGGGGTAGAGTGTAGGAGGTAGAGAGGAGGAGGTAGAGAGGAGGAGGGGTAGAGTGTAGGAGGTAGAGAGGAGGAGGGGTAGAGAGGAGGAGGGGTAGAGAGGAGGAGGTAGAGAGGAGGAGGGGTAGAGAGGAGGAGGTAGAGAGGAGGAGGGGTAGAGAGGAGGAGGGGTAGAGAGGAGGAGGTAGAGAGGAGGAGTGGTAGAGAGGAGGAGGTAGAGAGGAGGAGGGGGTAGAGAGGGGAGAGGTAGAGAGGAGGAGGTAGAGAGGAGGAGGGGTAGAGAGGAGGAGGTAGAGGGGAGGAGGAGTAGAGTGTAGGAGGTAGAGAGGAGGAGGGGTAGAGT
>NC_088243.1:92271474-92358974 GCF_036934945.1 Oncorhynchus masou masou | reverse complement strand
GAAAAACAGAAACAGAGAGAGAGAGAGAGAGGGAGAGAGAGAGAGGGACCCAGGACCTCCAAAAAGACCCATGCTGTAGAACAGTGGTGAGAAAATCAACCAATCAAATGTATTTATATTATAATGTATTTATAATAATAAAGCCCTTATTACATCATCTGATATCTCAAAGTGCTGTACAGAAACCCAGCCTGAAACCCCAAAGAGCAAGCAATGCAAGTTGCGAATTGGGGACTATAGCAGAGAGAATAGGTAACTGTAGTGGAGAGAATAGAGAACTATAGTGGTGAGAATAGGGAACTATAGTGGAGAGAATAGGGGACTATAGTGGAGAGAATAGGGAACTATAGTGGAGAGAATAGAGAACTATAGTGGAGAGAATAGGGGACTATAGTGGTGAGAATAGGGGTGGTGGTGAGAATAGGGAACTATAGTGGAGAGAATAGGGGACTATAGTGGTGAGAATAGGGAACTATAGTGGAGAGAATAGGGAAATATAGTGGTGAGAATAGGGAACTATAGTGGAGAGACTAGGGGACTATAGTGGAGAGAATAGGGAACTATAGTGGAGAGAATAGGGAACTATAGTGGAGAGAATAGGGAACTATAGTGGTGAGAATAGGGGACTATAGTGGTGAGAATAGAGAACTATAGTGGAGAGAATAGGGAACTATAGTGGAGAGAATAGGGAACTATAGTGGAGAGAATAGGGAACTATAGTGGAGAGAATATGGAACTATAGTGGAGAGAATAGGGAACTATAGTGGAGAGAATAGGGAACTATAGTGGTGAGAATAGGGGACTATAGTGGTGAGAATAGAGAACTATAGTGGAGAGAATAGGGAACTATAGTGGAGAGAATAGGGAACTATAGTGGAGAGAATAGGGAACTATAGTGGTGAGAATAGGTAACTGTAGTGGAGAGAATAGGGGACTATAGTGGTGAGAATAGGGGTGGTGGTGAGAATAGGGAACTATAGTGGAGAGAATAGGGGACTATAGTGGTGAGAATAGGGGTGGTGGTGAGAATAGGGAACTATAGTGGAGAGAATAGGGGACTATAGTGGTGAGAATAGGGAACTATAGTGGAGAGAATAGGGAACTATAGTGGAGAGAATAGGGAACTATAGTGGTGAGAATAGGGAACTATAGTGGTGAGAATAGGGAACTATAGTGGTGAGAATAGGGAACTATAGTGGAGAGAATAGGGAACTATAGTGGTGAGAATAGGGAACTATAGTGGTGAGAATAGGGAACTATAGTGGTGAGAATAGGGAACTATAGTGGTGAGAATAGGTAACTGTAGTGGAGAGAATAGGGAACTATAGTGGAGAGAATAGGGAACTATAGGGGTGAGAATAGGGAACTATAGTGGAGAGAATAGGGGATTATAGTGGAGAGAATAGGGGACTATAGTGGAGAGAATAGAGAACTATAGTGGTGAGAATAGAGAACTATAGTGGAGAGAATAGGGGACTATAGTGGTGAGAATAGGGGTGGTGGTGAGAATAGGGAACTATAGTGGAGAGACTAGGGAACTATAGTGGAGAGAATAGGGAACTATAGTGGTGAGAATAGAGAACTATAGTGGAGAGAATAGGGGACTATAGTGGAGAGAATAGGGAACTATAGTGGAGAGAATAGGGAACTATAGTGGACAGAATAGGGGACTATAGGGGTGAGAATAGGGGTGGTGGTGAGAATAGGGAACTATAGTGGAGAGACTAGGGAACTATAGTGGAGAGAATAGGGAACTATAGTGGTGAGAATAGAGAACTATAGTGGAGAGAATAGGGGACTATAGTGGAGAGAATAGGGAACTATAGTGGACAGAATAGGGAACTATAGTGGTGAGAATAGGGAACTATAGTGGTGAGAATAGGGAACTATAGTGGTGAGAATAGGGAACTATAGTGGAGAGAATAGGGAACTATAGTGGTGAGAATAGAGAACTATAGTGGAGAGAATAGGGAACTATAGTGGTGAGAATAGGGAACTATAGTGGAGAGACTAGGGAACTATAGTGGAGAGAATAGGGAACTATAGTGGTGAGAATAGGGAACTATAGTGGAGAGAATAGGGAACTATAGTGGTGAGAATAGGGAACTATAGTGGTGAGAATAGGGAACTATAGTGGAGAGAATAGGGAACTATAGTGGAGAGAATAGGGAACTATAGTGGTGAGAATAGGGAACTATAGTGGTGAGAATAGGGGTGGTGGTGAGAATAGAGAACTATAGTGGAGAGTATAGGGAACTATAGTGGTGAGAATAGGGGTGGTGGTGAGAATAGAGAACTATAGTGGAGAGACTAGGGAACTATAGTGGAGAGAATAGGGAACTATAGTGGAGAGAATAGAGAACTATAGTGGAGAGAATAGGGGACTATAGTGGAGAGAATAGGGAACTATAGTGGAGAGAATAGGGAACTATAGTGGTGAGAATAGAGAACTATAGTGGAGAGAATAGGGAACTATAGTGGTGAGAATAGGGGACTATAGTGGAGAGAATAGGGAACTATAGTGGTGTGAATAGGGAACTATAGTGGTGAGAATAGGGGTGGTGGTGAGAATAGATAACTATAGTGGAGAGTATAGGGAACTATAGTGGTGAGAATAGGGGTGGTGGTGAGAATAGAGAACTATAGTGGAGAGACTAGGGGACTATAGTGGAGAGAATAGGGAACTATAGTGGTGAGAATAGGGGACTATAGTGGTGAGAATAGGGAACTATAGTAGTGAGAATAGGGAACTATAGTGGAGAGAATAGGGAACTATAGTGGAGAGAATAGGGAACTATAGTGGTGATAATAGGGAACTATAGTGGTGAGAATAGGGGACTATAGTGGAGATAATAGGGAACTAAAGTGGTGAGAATAGGGGACTATAGTGGTGAGAATAGGGAACTATAGTGGAGAGAATAGAGGACTATAGTAGTGAGAATAGGGAACTATAGTGGAGAGAATAGGGAACTATAGTGGTGAGAATAGGGAACTATAGTGGAGAGAATAGGGAACTATAGTGGTGAGAATAGGGAACTATAGTAGTGAGAATAGGGGTGGTGGTGAGAATAGGGGACTATAGTGGTGAGAATAGGGAACTATAGTGGAGAGAATAGGGGACTATAGTGGAGAGAATAGGGAACTATAGTGGTGAGAATAGGGAACTATAGTGGAGAGAATAGGGAACTATAGTGGAGAGAATAGGGAACTATAGTGGTGAGAATAGGGAACTATAGTGGTGAGAATAGGGGTGGTGGTGAGAATAGAGAACTATAGTGGTGAGAATAGGGAACTATAGTGGTGAGAATAGGGGTGGTGGTGAGAATAGAGAACTATAGTGGAGAGACTAGGGAACTAGAGTGGAGAGAATAGGGGTGGTGGTGAGAATAGGGGACTATAGTGGAGAGAAAATGGAACTATAGTGGAGAGAATAGGGAACTATAGTGGAGAGTATAGGGAACTATAGTGGTGAGAATAGGGGTGGTGGTGAGAATAGAGAACTATAGTGGAGAGACTAGGGAACTAGAGTGGAGAGAATAGGGGACTATAGTGGAGAGAATAGGGAACTATAGTGGTGAGAATAGGGAACTATAGTGGTGAGAATAGGGGACTGTAGTGGTGAGAATATGGAACTATAGTGGTGAGAATAGGGGACTATAGTGGAGAGAATAGGGAACTATAGTGGTGAGAATATGGAACTATAGTGGTGAGAATAGGGGACTAAAGTGGAGAGAATAGGGAACTATAGTGGTGAGAATAGGGAACTATAGTGGTGAGAATAGGGGTGGTGGTGAGAATAGAGAACTATAGTGGAGAGACTAGGGAACTAGAGTGGAGAGAATAGGGGTGGTGGTGAGAATAGGGGACCATAGTAGTGAGAATAGGGAACTATAGTGGAGATAATAGGGGACTATAGTGGAGAGAATAGGGAACGATAGTGGAGAGAATAGGGAACTATAGTGGTGAGAATAGGGGACTATAGTGGAGAGAATAGGGAACTATAGTGGTGAGAATAGGGAACTATAGTGGTGAGAATAGGGAACTATAGTGGAGAGAATAGGGAACTATAGTGGAGATAATAGGGAACTATAGTGGAGAGAATAGGGAACTATAGTGGAGATAATAGGGAACTATAGTGGTGAGAATAGGGAACTATAGTGGTGAGAATAGGGAACTATAGTGGTGAGAATAGGGGACTGTAGTGGTGAGAATATGGAACTATAGTGGTGAGAATAGGGGACTATAGTGGAGAGAATAGGGAACTATATTGGTGAGAATATGGAACTATAGTGGTGAGAATAGGGAACTATAGTGGTGAGAATAGGGTACTATAGTGGAGAGAATAGGGAACTATAGTGGTAAGAATAGGGAACTATAGTGGTGAGAATAGGGGTGGTGGTGAGAATAGAGAACTATAGTGGAGAGACTAGGGAACTAGAGTGGAGAGAATAGGGGTGGTGGTGAGAATAGGGGACTATAGTGGAGAGAAAATGGAACTATAGTGGAGAGAATAGGGAACTATAGTGGAGAGTATAGGGAACTATAGTGGTGAGAATAGGGGTGGTGGTGAGAATAGAGAACTATAGTGGAGAGACTAGGGAACTAGAGTGGAGAGAATAGGGGTGGTGGAGAGAATAGGGGACTATAGTGGACAGAATAGGGAACTATAGTGGAGAGAATAGGGAACTTGAGTGTAGAGAATAGGGGTGGTGGTGAGAATAGGGGACTATAGTGGAGAGACGAGGAAACTTGAGTGTAGAGAATAGGGGTGGTGGTGAGAATAGGGGACTATAGTGGAGAGAAAATGGAACTATAGTGGAGAGAATAGGGGACTATAGTGGACAGAATAGGGAACTATAGTGGAGAGAATAGGGAACTATAGTGGAGAGTATAGGGAACTATAGTGGAGAGACGAGGGAACTTGAGTGTAGAGAATAGTGGTGGTGGTGAGAATATGGAACTATAGTGGAGAGAATAGGGTACTATAGTGGAGAGAATAGGGAACTATAGTGGAGAGAATAGGGAACTATAGTGGTGAGAATAGGGGACTATAGTGGAGAGAATATGGAACTATAGTGGAGAGAATAGGGAACTATAGTGGTGAGAATAGGGGTGGTGGTGAGAATAGAGAACTATAGTGGAGAGAATAGGGAACTATAATGGAGAGAATAGGGGTGGTGGTGAGAATAGGGAACTATAGTGGTGTGAATAGGGAACTATAGTGGTGAGAATAGGGGTGGTGGTGAGAATAGATAACTATAGTGGAGAGTATAGGGAACTATAGTGGTGAGAATAGGGGTGGTGGTGAGAATAGAGAACTATAGTGGAGAGACTAGGGGACTATAGTGGAGAGAATAGGGAACTATAGTGGTGAGAATAGGGGACTATAGTGGTGAGAATAGGGAACTATAGTAGTGAGAATAGGGAACTATAGTGGAGAGAATAGGGAACTATAGTGGAGAGAATAGGGAACTATAGTGGTGATAATAGGGAACTATAGTGGTGCGAATAGGGGACTATAGTGGAGATAATAGGGAACTAAAGTGGTGAGAATAGGGGACTATAGTGGTGAGAATAGGGAACTATAGTGGAGAGAATAGAGGACTATAGTAGTGAGAATAGGGAACTATAGTGGAGAGAATAGGGAACTATAGTGGTGAGAATAGGGAACTATAGTGGAGAGAATAGGGAACTATAGTGGTGAGAATAGGGAACTATAGTAGTGAGAATAGGGGTGGTGGTGAGAATAGGGGACTATAGTGGTGAGAATAGGGAACTATAGTGGAGAGAATAGGGGACTATAGTGGAGAGAATAGGGAACTATAGTGGTGAGAATAGGGAACTATAGTGGAGAGAATAGGGAACTATAGTGGAGAGAATAGGGAACTATAGTGGTGAGAATAGGGAACTATAGTGGTGAGAATAGGGGTGGTGGTGAGAATAGAGAACTATAGTGGTGAGAATAGGGAACTATAGTGGTGAGAATAGGGGTGGTGGTGAGAATAGAGAACTATAGTGGAGAGACTAGGGAACTAGAGTGGAGAGAATAGGGGTGGTGGTGAGAATAGGGGACTATAGTGGAGAGAAAATGGAACTATAGTGGAGAGAATAGGGAACTATAGTGGAGAGTATAGGGAACTATAGTGGTGAGAATAGGGGTGGTGGTGAGAATAGAGAACTATAGTGGAGAGACTAGGGAACTAGAGTGGAGAGAATAGGGGACTATAGTGGAGAGAATAGGGAACTATAGTGGTGAGAATAGGGAACTATAGTGGTGAGAATAGGGGACTGTAGTGGTGAGAATATGGAACTATAGTGGTGAGAATAGGGGACTATAGTGGAGAGAATAGGGAACTATAGTGGTGAGAATATGGAACTATAGTGGTGAGAATAGGGGACTATAGTGGAGAGAATAGGGAACTATAGTGGTGAGAATAGGGAACTATAGTGGTGAGAATAGGGGTGGTGGTGAGAATAGAGAACTATAGTGGAGAGACTAGGGAACTAGAGTGGAGAGAATAGGGGTGGTGGTGAGAATAGGGGACCATAGTAGTGAGAATAGGGAACTATAGTGGAGATAATAGGGGACTATAGTGGAGAGAATAGGGAACGATAGTGGAGAGAATAGGGAACTATAGTGGTGAGAATAGGGGACTATAGTGGAGAGAATAGGGAACTATAGTGGTGAGAATAGGGAACTATAGTGGTGAGAATAGGGAACTATAGTGGAGAGAATAGGGAACTATAGTGGAGATAATAGGGAACTATAGTGGAGAGAATAGGGAACTATAGTGGAGATAATAGGGAACTATAGTGGTGAGAATAGGGAACTATAGTGGTGAGAATAGGGAACTATAGTGGTGAGAATAGGGGACTGTAGTGGTGAGAATATGGAACTATAGTGGTGAGAATAGGGGACTATAGTGGAGAGAATAGGGAACTATATTGGTGAGAATATGGAACTATAGTGGTGAGAATAGGGAACTATAGTGGTGAGAATAGGGTACTATAGTGGAGAGAATAGGGAACTATAGTGGTAAGAATAGGGAACTATAGTGGTGAGAATAGGGGTGGTGGTGAGAATAGAGAACTATAGTGGAGAGACTAGGGAACTAGAGTGGAGAGAATAGGGGTGGTGGTGAGAATAGGGGACTATAGTGGAGAGAAAATGGAACTATAGTGGAGAGAATAGGGAACTATAGTGGAGAGTATAGGGAACTATAGTGGTGAGAATAGGGGTGGTGGTGAGAATAGAGAACTATAGTGGAGAGACTAGGGAACTAGAGTGGAGAGAATAGGGGTGGTGGAGAGAATAGGGGACTATAGTGGACAGAATAGGGAACTATAGTGGAGAGAATAGGGAACTTGAGTGTAGAGAATAGGGGTGGTGGTGAGAATAGGGGACTATAGTGGAGAGACGAGGGAACTTGAGTGTAGAGAATAGGGGTGGTGGTGAGAATAGGGGACTATAGTGGAGAGAAAATGGAACTATAGTGGAGAGAATAGGGGACTATAGTGGACAGAATAGGGAACTATAGTGGAGAGAATAGGGAACTATAGTGGAGAGTATAGGGAACTATAGTGGAGAGACGAGGGAACTTGAGTGTAGAGAATAGGGGTGGTGGTGAGAATATGGAACTATAGTGGAGAGAATAGGGTACTATAGTGGAGAGAATAGGGAACTATAGTGGAGAGAATAGGGAACTATAGTGGTGAGAATAGGGGACTATAGTGGAGAGAATATGGAACTATAGTGGAGAGAATAGGGAACTATAGTGGTGAGAATAGGGGTGGTGGTGAGAATAGAGAACTATAGTGGAGAGAATAGGGAACTATAATGGAGAGAATAGGGGTGGTGGTGAGAATAGGGAACTATAGTGGTGAGAATAGGGGTGGTGGTGAGAATAGAGAACTATAGTGGTGAGAATAGGGGTGGTGGTGAGAATAGAGAACTATAGTGGTGAGAATAGGGAACTATAGTGGAGAGAATAGGGGGGGTGTTGATAAAAGAGAACTATAGTGGTGAGAATAGAGAACTATAGTGGAGAGAATAGGGAACTATAATGGAGAGAATAGGGGTGGTGGTGAGAATAGGGGACTATAGTGGAGAGACTAGGGAACTTGAGTGGAGAGAATAGGGGTGGTGGTGAGAATAGGGGACTATAGTGGAGAGACTAGGGGACTATAGTGTAGAGAATAGGGGACTATAGTGGAGAGAATAGGGGTGGTGGTGAGAATAGAGAACTATAGTGGAGAGACGAGGGAACTTGAGTGGAGAGAATAGGGGTGGTGGTGAGAATAGGGGACTATAGTGGAGAGACTAGGGGACTATAGTGTAGAGAATAGGGGACTATAGTGGAGAGAATAGGGGTGGTGGTGAGAATAGAGAACTATAGTGGAGAGACTAGGGAACTAGAGTGGAGAGAATATGGGTGGTGGTGAGAATAGGGGACTATAGTGGTGAGAATAGGGAACTATAGTGGTGAGAATAGGGAACTATAGTGGTGAGAATAGGGAACTATAGTGGAGAGAATAGGGAACTATAGTGGAAAGAATAGGGAACTATAGTGGAGAGAATAGGGAACTACAGTGGAGAGAATAGGGAACTATAGTGGTGAGAATAGAGAACTATAGTGGAGAGAATAGGGAACTATAGTGGTGAGAATAGGGGACTATAGTGGAGAGAATAGGGAACTATAGTGGTGTGAATAGGGAACTATAGTGGTGAGAATAGGGGTGGTGGTGAGAATAGATAACTATAGTGGAGAGTATAGGGAACTATAGTGGTGAGAATAGGGGTGGTGGTGAGAATAGAGAACTATAGTGGAGAGACTAGGGGACTATAGTGGAGAGAATAGGGAACTATAGTGGTGAGAATAGGGGACTATAGTGGTGAGAATAGGGAACTATAGTAGTGAGAATAGGGAACTATAGTGGAGAGAATAGGGAACTATAGTGGAGAGAATAGGGAACTATAGTGGTGATAATAGGGAACTATAGTGGTGAGAATAGGGGACTATAGTGGAGATAATAGGGAACTAAAGTGGTGAGAATAGGGGACTATAGTGGTGAGAATAGGGAACTATAGTGGAGAGAATAGAGGACTATAGTAGTGAGAATAGGGAACTATAGTGGAGAGAATAGGGAACTATAGTGGTGAGAATAGGGAACTATAGTGGAGAGAATAGGGAACTATAGTGGTGAGAATAGGGAACTATAGTAGTGAGAATAGGGGTGGTGGTGAGAATAGGGGACTATAGTGGTGAGAATAGGGAACTATAGTGGAGAGAATAGGGGACTATAGTGGAGAGAATAGGGAACTATAGTGGTGAGAATAGGGAACTATAGTGGAGAGAATAGGGAACTATAGTGGAGAGAATAGGGAACTATAGTGGTGAGAATAGGGAACTATAGTGGTGAGAATAGGGGTGGTGGTGAGAATAGAGAACTATAGTGGTGAGAATAGGGAACTATAGTGGTGAGAATAGGGGTGGTGGTGAGAATAGAGAACTATAGTGGAGAGACTAGGGAACTAGAGTGGAGAGAATAGGGGTGGTGGTGAGAATAGGGGACTATAGTGGAGAGAAAATGGAACTATAGTGGAGAGAATAGGGAACTATAGTGGAGAGTATAGGGAACTATAGTGGTGAGAATAGGGGTGGTGGTGAGAAAAGAGAACTATAGTGGAGAGACTAGGGAACTAGAGTGGAGAGAATAGGGGACTATAGTGGAGAGAATAGGGAACTATAGTGGTGAGAATAGGGAACTATAGTGGTGAGAATAGGGGACTGTAGTGGTGAGAATATGGAACTATAGTGGTGAGAATAGGGGACTATAGTGGAGAGAATAGGGAACTATAGTGGTGAGAATATGGAACTATAGTGGTGAGAATAGGGGACTAAAGTGGAGAGAATAGGGAACTATAGTGGTGAGAATAGGGAACTATAGTGGTGAGAATAGGGGTGGTGGTGAGAATAGAGAACTATAGTGGAGAGACTAGGGAACTAGAGTGGAGAGAATAGGGGTGGTGGTGAGAATAGGGGACCATAGTAGTGAGAATAGGGAACTATAGTGGAGATAATAGGGGACTATAGTGGAGAGAATAGGGAACGATAGTGGAGAGAATAGGGAACTATAGTGGTGAGAATAGGGGACTATAGTGGAGAGAATAGGGAACTATAGTGGTGAGAATAGGGAACTATAGTGGTGAGAATAGGGAACTATAGTGGAGAGAATAGGGAACTATAGTGGAGATAATAGGGAACTATAGTGGAGAGAATAGGGAACTATAGTGGAGATAATAGGGAACTATAGTGGTGAGAATAGGGAACTATAGTGGTGAGAATAGGGAACTATAGTGGTGAGAATAGGGGACTGTAGTGGTGAGAATATGGAACTATAGTGGTGAGAATAGGGGACTATAGTGGAGAGAATAGGGAACTATATTGGTGAGAATATGGAACTATAGTGGTGAGAATAGGGAACTATAGTGGTGAGAATAGGGTACTATAGTGGAGAGAATAGGGAACTATAGTGGTAAGAATAGGGAACTATAGTGGTGAGAATAGGGGTGGTGGTGAGAATAGAGAACTATAGTGGAGAGACTAGGGAACTAGAGTGGAGAGAATAGGGGTGGTGGTGAGAATAGGGGACTATAGTGGAGAGAAAATGGAACTATAGTGGAGAGAATAGGGAACTATAGTGGAGAGTATAGGGAACTATAGTGGTGAGAATAGGGGTGGTGGTGAGAATAGAGAACTATAGTGGAGAGACTAGGGAACTAGAGTGGAGAGAATAGGGGTGGTGGAGAGAATAGGGGACTATAGTGGACAGAATAGGGAACTATAGTGGAGAGAATAGGGAACTTGAGTGTAGAGAATAGGGGTGGTGGTGAGAATAGGGGACTATAGTGGAGAGACGAGGAAACTTGAGTGTAGAGAATAGGGGTGGTGGTGAGAATAGGGGACTATAGTGGAGAGAAAATGGAACTATAGTGGAGAGAATAGGGGACTATAGTGGACAGAATAGGGAACTATAGTGGAGAGTATAGGGAACTATAGTGGAGAGACGAGGGAACTTGAGTGTAGAGAATAGTGGTGGTGGTGAGAATATGGAACTATAGTGGAGAGAATAGGGAACTATAGTGGAGAGAATAGGGAACTATAGTGGTGAGAATAGGGGACTATAGTGGAGAGAATATGGAACTATAGTGGAGAGAATAGGGAACTATAGTGGTGAGAATAGGGGTGGTGGTGAGAATAGAGAACTATAGTGGAGAGAATAGGGAACTATAATGGAGAGAATAGGGGTGGTGGTGAGAATAGGGAACTATAGTGGTGTGAATAGGGAACTATAGTGGTGAGAATAGGGGTGGTGGTGAGAATAGATAACTATAGTGGAGAGTATAGGGAACTATAGTGGTGAGAATAGGGGTGGTGGTGAGAATAGAGAACTATAGTGGAGAGACTAGGGGACTATAGTGGAGAGAATAGGGAACTATAGTGGTGAGAATAGGGGACTATAGTGGTGAGAATAGGGAACTATAGTAGTGAGAATAGGGAACTATAGTGGAGAGAATAGGGAACTATAGTGGAGAGAATAGGGAACTATAGTGGTGATAATAGGGAACTATAGTGGTGAGAATAGGGGACTATAGTGGAGATAATAGGGAACTAAAGTGGTGAGAATAGGGGACTATAGTGGTGAGAATAGGGAACTATAGTGGAGAGAATAGAGGACTATAGTAGTGAGAATAGGGAACTATAGTGGAGAGAATAGGGAACTATAGTGGTGAGAATAGGGAACTATAGTGGAGAGAATAGGGAACTATAGTGGTGAGAATAGGGAACTATAGTAGTGAGAATAGGGGTGGTGGTGAGAATAGGGGACTATAGTGGTGAGAATAGGGAACTATAGTGGAGAGAATAGGGGACTATAGTGGAGAGAATAGGGAACTATAGTGGTGAGAATAGGGAACTATAGTGGAGAGAATAGGGAACTATAGTGGAGAGAATAGGGAACTATAGTGGTGAGAATAGGGAACTATAGTGGTGAGAATAGGGGTGGTGGTGAGAATAGAGAACTATAGTGGTGAGAATAGGGAACTATAGTGGTGAGAATAGGGGTGGTGGTGAGAATAGAGAACTATAGTGGAGAGACTAGGGAACTAGAGTGGAGAGAATAGGGGTGGTGGTGAGAATAGGGGACTATAGTGGAGAGAAAATGGAACTATAGTGGAGAGAATAGGGAACTATAGTGGAGAGTATAGGGAACTATAGTGGTGAGAATAGGGGTGGTGGTGAGAATAGAGAACTATAGTGGAGAGACTAGGGAACTAGAGTGGAGAGAATAGGGGACTATAGTGGAGAGAATAGGGAACTATAGTGGTGAGAATAGGGAACTATAGTGGTGAGAATAGGGGACTGTAGTGGTGAGAATATGGAACTATAGTGGTGAGAATAGGGGACTATAGTGGAGAGAATAGGGAACTATAGTGGTGAGAATATGGAACTATAGTGGTGAGAATAGGGGACTATAGTGGAGAGAATAGGGAACTATAGTGGTGAGAATAGGGAACTATAGTGGTGAGAATAGGGGTGGTGGTGAGAATAGAGAACTATAGTGGAGAGACTAGGGAACTAGAGTGGAGAGAATAGGGGTGGTGGTGAGAATAGGGGACCATAGTAGTGAGAATAGGGAACTATAGTGGAGATAATAGGGGACTATAGTGGAGAGAATAGGGAACGATAGTGGAGAGAATAGGGAACTATAGTGGTGAGAATAGGGGACTATAGTGGAGAGAATAGGGAACTATAGTGGTGAGAATAGGGAACTATAGTGGTGAGAATAGGGAACTATAGTGGAGATAATAGGGAACTATAGTGGAGAGAATAGGGAACTATAGTGGAGATAATAGGGAACTATAGTGGTGAGAATAGGGAACTATAGTGGTGAGAATAGGGAACTATAGTGGTGAGAATAGGGGACTGTAGTGGTGAGAATATGGAACTATAGTGGTGAGAATAGGGGACTATAGTGGAGAGAATAGGGAACTATATTGGTGAGAATATGGAACTATAGTGGTGAGAATAGGGAACTATAGTGGTGAGAATAGGGTACTATAGTGGAGAGAATAGGGAACTATAGTGGTAAGAATAGGGAACTATAGTGGTGAGAATAGGGGTGGTGGTGAGAATAGAGAACTATAGTGGAGAGACTAGGGAACTAGAGTGGAGAGAATAGGGGTGGTGGTGAGAATAGGGGACTATAGTGGAGAGAAAATGGAACTATAGTGGAGAGAATAGGGAACTATAGTGGAGAGTATAGGGAACTATAGTGGTGAGAATAGGGGTGGTGGTGAGAATAGAGAACTATAGTGGAGAGACTAGGGAACTAGAGTGGAGAGAATAGGGGTGGTGGAGAGAATAGGGGACTATAGTGGACAGAATAGGGAACTATAGTGGAGAGAATAGGGAACTTGAGTGTAGAGAATAGGGGTGGTGGTGAGAATAGGGGACTATAGTGGAGAGACGAGGGAACTTGAGTGTAGAGAATAGGGGTGGTGGTGAGAATAGGGGACTATAGTGGAGAGAAAATGGAACTATAGTGGAGAGAATAGGGGACTATAGTGGACAGAATAGGGAACTATAGTGGAGAGAATAGGGAACTATAGTGGAGAGTATAGGGAACTATAGTGGAGAGACGAGGGAACTTGAGTGTAGAGAATAGGGGTGGTGGTGAGAATATGGAACTATAGTGGAGAGAATAGGGTACTATAGTGGAGAGAATAGGGAACTATAGTGGAGAGAATAGGGAACTATAGTGGTGAGAATAGGGGACTATAGTGGAGAGAATATGGAACTATAGTGGAGAGAATAGGGAACTATAGTGGTGAGAATAGGGGTGGTGGTGAGAATAGAGAACTATAGTGGAGAGAATAGGGAACTATAATGGAGAGAATAGGGGTGGTGGTGAGAATAGGGAACTATAGTGGTGAGAATAGGGGTGGTGGTGAGAATAGAGAACTATAGTGGTGAGAATAGGGGTGGTGGTGAGAATAGAGAACTATAGTGGTGAGAATAGGGAACTATAGTGGAGAGAATAGGGGGGGTGTTGATAAAAGAGAACTATAGTGGTGAGAATAGAGAACTATAGTGGAGAGAATAGGGAACTATAATGGAGAGAATAGGGGTGGTGGTGAGAATAGGGGACTATAGTGGAGAGACTAGGGAACTTGAGTGGAGAGAATAGGGGTGGTGGTGAGAATAGGGGACTATAGTGGAGAGACTAGGGGACTATAGTGTAGAGAATAGGGGACTATAGTGGAGAGAATAGGGGTGGTGGTGAGAATAGAGAACTATAGTGGAGAGACGAGGGAACTTGAGTGGAGAGAATAGGGGTGGTGGTGAGAATAGGGGACTATAGTGGAGAGACTAGGGGACTATAGTGTAGAGAATAGGGGACTATAGTGGAGAGAATAGGGGTGGTGGTGAGAATAGAGAACTATAGTGGAGAGACTAGGGAACTAGAGTGGAGAGAATATGGGTGGTGGTGAGAATAGGGGACTATAGTGGTGAGAATAGGGAACTATAGTGGTGAGAATAGGGAACTATAGTGGAGAGAATAGGGAACTATAGTGGAAAGAATAGGGAACTATAGTGGAGAGAATAGGGAACTACAGTGGAGAGAATAGGGAACTATAGTGGAGAGAATAGGGAACTATAGTGGAGAGAATAGGGAACTATAGTGGAGAGAATAGGGGACTATAGTGGTGAGAATAGGGAACTATAGTGGAGAGAATAGGGGACTATAGTGGAGAGACGAGGGAACTTGAGTGGAGAGAATAGGGGTGGTGGTGAGAATAGGGGACTACAGTGGAGAGACTAGGGGACTATAGTGTAGAGAATACGGGTGGTGGTGAGAATAGGGGACTATAGTGGAGAGAAAATGGAACTATAGTGGTGAGAATAGGGGACTATAGTGGAGAGAGTAGGGAACTATAGTGGAGATAATAGGGAACTATAGTGGTGAGAATAGGGGACTATAGTGGTAAGAATAGGGGTGGTGGTGAGAATAGGGAACTATAGTGGAGAGAATAGGGAACTATAGTGGTGAGAATAGGGAACTATAGTGGTGAGAATAGGGAACTATAGTGGAGAGTATAGGGGTAGTGTTGAGAATAGGGGACTATAGTGGAGAGAATAGGGAACTATAGTGTAGAGAATAGGGAACTATAGTGGTGAGAATAGGGAACTATAGTGGTGAGAATAGGGAACTATAGTGGAGAGTATAGGGAACTATAGAGTGAGAATAGGGGACTATAGTGGTAAGAATAGGGGTGGTGGTGAGAATAGGGAACTATAGTGGAGAGAATAGGGAACTATGGTGGAGAGAATAGGGAACTATAGTGGTGAGAATATGGAACTATAGTGGTGAGAATATGGAACTATAGTGGAGAGAATAGGGAACTATAGTGGTGAGAATAGGGAACTATAGTGGTGAGAATAGGGAACTATAGTGGAGAGAATAGGGAACTATAGTGGTGAGAAGAGGGAACTATAGTGGAGAGAATAGGGAACTATAGTGGTGAGAATAGGGGTGGTGGTGAGAATATGGAACCATAGTGGAGAGAATAGGGTACTATAGTGGTGAGAATAGGGAACTATAGTGGAGAGTATAGGGAACTATAGTGGTGGGAATAGGGGTGGTGGTGATAATAGGGAACTATAGTGGAGAGACTAGGGAGCTATAGTGGTGAGAATAGGGGTGGTGGTGAGAATAGGGGACTATAGTGGAGAGAATAGGGAACTATAGTGGTGAGAATAGGGGTGGTGGTGAGAATAGGGGACTATAGTGGAGAGAATAGGGAACTATAGTGGTGAGAATAGGGAACTATAGTGGAGAGAATAGGGAACTATAGTGGAGAGAATAGGGGACTATAGTGGTAAGAATAGGGGTGGTGGTGAGAATAGGGAACTATAGTGGAGAGAAAAGGGAACTATAGTGGAGAGAATAGGGTACTATAGTGGTGAGAATAGGGGTGGTGGTGAGAATAGGGGACTATAGTGGAGAGAATAGGGAACTATAGTGGTGAGAATAGGGGTGGTGGTGAGAATAGGGGACTATAGTGGAGAGAATAGGGAACTATAGTGGTGAGAATAGGGAACTATAGTGGAGAGAATAGGGAACTATAGTGGAGAGAATAGGGGACTATAGTGGTAAGAATAGGGGTGGTGGTGAGAATAGGGAACTATAGTGGAGAGAATAGGGGACTATAGTGGAGAGAATAGGGGACTATAGTGGAGAGAATAGGGGACTATAGTGGAGAGAATAGGGAACTATAGTGGAGAGAATAGGGAACTATAGTGGAGAGAATAGGGGACTGTAGTGGTGAGAATAGGGAACTATAGTGGTGAGAATAGGGAACTATAGTGGAGAGAATAGGGGACTATAGTGGAGAGAATAGGGTACTATAGTGGAGAGAATAGGGGACTATAGTGGAGAGAATAGAGGTGGTGGTGAGAATAGGGAACTATAGTGGTGAGAATAGGGAACTATAGTGGAGAGAATAGAGGTGGTGGTGAGAATAGGGAACTATAGTGGAGAGCAGGGGTGGTGATGGTGAGAATAGGGAACTATAGTGGAGAGAATAGGGAACTATAGTGGAGAGAATAGGGAACTATAGTGGTGAGAATAGGGAACTATAGTGGAGAGAATAGGGAACTATAGTGGAGAGAATAGGGAACTATAGTGAAGAAAATAGGGAACTATAGTGGTGAGAATAGGGGACTATAGTGGTGAGAATAGGGGTGGTGGTGAGAATAGGGAACTATAGTGGTGAGAATAGGGAACTATAGTGGTAAGAATAGGGGACTATAGTGGTGAGAATAGGGGACTATAGTGGAGAGAATAGGGAACTATAGTGAAGAAAATAGGGAACTATAGTGGTGAGAATAGGGGACTATAGTGGTGAGAATAGGGGACTATAGTGGAGAGAATAGGGAACTATAGTGGTGAGAATAGGGGACTATCGTGGAGAGAATAGGGAACTATAGTGGAGAGAATAGGGAACTAAAGTGGTGGTGAGAATAGGGGATTATATTGGAGAGAATAGGGAACTATAGTGTAGAGAATAGGGGACTATAGTGGAGTATGGTGTGAGGATAGGGGACTGTAGTGGTGAGAATAGGGGACTATAGTGGTGAGAATAGGGGACTATAGTGGTGAGAATAGGGAACTATAGTAGTGAGAATAGGGGACTATAGTGGTGAGAATAGGGGACTATAGTGGTGAGAATAGGGGTGGTGGTGAGGATAGGGGACTATAGTGGTGAGAATAGGGGACTATAGTGGTGAGAATAGGGGACTATAGTGGTGAGAATAGGGGACTATAGTGGTGAGAATAGGGGACTATAGTGGTGAGAATAGGGGACTGTAGTGGTGAGAATAGGGAACTATAGTAGTGAGAATAGGGGACTATAGTGGTGAGAATAGGGGACTATAGTGGTGAGAATAGGGAACTATAGTGGAGAGAATAGGGAACTATAGTGGAGAGAATAGGGGACTATAGTGGAGAGAATAGGGAACTATAGTGGAGAGAATAGGGAACTATAGTGGAGAGAATAGGGAACTATAGTGGAGAGAATAGGGAACTATAGTGGAGAGAATAGGGAACTATAGTGGTGAGAATAGGGAACTATAGTGGAGAGAATAGGGAACTATAGTGGTGAGAATAGGGAACTATAGTGGACAGAATAGGGGACTATAGTGGAGAGAATAGGGAACTATAGTGGAGAGAATAGAGAACTATAGTGGAGAGTATAGGGAACTATAGTGGTGAGAATAGGGGTGGTGGTGAGAATAGAGAACTATAGTGGAGAGACTAGGGAACTATAGTGGAGAGAATAGGGAACTATAGTGGAGAGAATAGGGAACTATAGTGGAGAGAATAGGGGACTATAGTGGAGAGAATAGGGAACTATACTGGTGAGAATAGGGGACTATAGTGGAGAGAATAGGCGACTGTAGTGGTGAGAATAGGGAACTATAGTGGAGTATGGTGGTGAAAATAGGGGACTATAGTGGTGAGAATAGGGGACTATAGTGGAGTATGGTGGTGAAAATAGGGGACTATAGTGGTGAGAATAGGGGACTATAGTGGAGTATGGTGGTGAAAATAGGGGACTATAGTGGTGAGAATAGGGGACTATAGTGGTGAGAATAGGGGTGGTGGTGAGAATAGGGAACTATAGTGGTGAGAATAGGGAACTATAGTGGTAAGAATAGGGGACTATAGTGGTGAGAATAGGGGACTATAGTGGAGAGAATAGGGAACTATAGTGAAGAAAATAGGGAACTATAGTGGTGAGAATAGGGGACTATAGTGGTGAGAATAGGGGACTATAGTGGAGAGAATAGGGAACTATAGTGGTGAGAATAGGGGACTATCGTGGAGAGAATAGGGAACTATAGTGGTGAGAATAGGGGACTATCGTGGTGAGAATAGGGGACTATAGTGGTGAGAATACGGAACTATAGTGGAGAGAATAGGGAACTAAAGTGGTGGTGAGAATAGGGGATTATATTGGAGAGAATAGGGAACTATAGTGTAGAGAATAGGGGACTATAGTGGAGTATGGTGTGAGGATAGGGGACTGTAGTGGTGAGAATATGGGACTATAGTGGTGAGGATAGGGGACTATAGTGGTGAGAATAGGGGACTATAGTGGACAGAATAGGGGACTATAGTGGACAGAATAGGGGACTATAGGGGTGGGAATAGGGAACTATAGTGGAGAGAATAGGGAACTATAGTGGAGAGAATAGGGGACTATAGTGGTGAGAATAGGGGACTATAGTGGTGAGAATAGGGGACTATAGTGGTGAGAATAGGGAACTATAGTGGTGAGAATAGGGAACTATAGTGGTGAGAATAGGGGACTATAGTGGTGAGAATAGGGGTGGTGGTGAGGATAGGGGACTATAGTGGTGAGAATAGGGGACTATAGTGGTGAGAATAGGGGACTATAGTGGTGAGAATAGGGGACTATAGTGGTGAGAATAGGGGACTATAGTGGTGAGAATAGGGAACTATAGTAGTGAGAATAGGGGACTATAGTGGTGAGAATAGGGGACTATAGTGGTGAGAATAGGGAACTATAGTGGAGAGAATAGGGAACTATAGTGGAGAGAATAGGGGACTATAGTGGAGAGAATAGGGAACTATAGTGGAGAGAATAGGGAACTATAGTGGTGAGAATAGGGAACTATAGTGGTGAGAATAGGGGACTATAGTGGAGAGAATAGGGAACTATAGTGGAGAGAATAGGGAACTATAGTGGAGAGAATAGGGAACTATAGTGGTGAGAATAGGGGACTATAGTGGAGAGAATAGGGAACTATAGTGGTGAGAATAGGGAACTATAGTGGAGAGAATAGGGAACTATAGTGGAGAGAATAGGGAACTATAGTGGAGAGAATAGGGGACTATAGTGGAGAGAATAGGGAACTATACTGGTGAGAATAGGGGACTATAGTGGAGAGAATAGGCGACTGTAGTGGTGAGAATAGGGAACTATAGTGGAGTATGGTGGTGAAAATAGGGGACTATAGTGGTGAGAATAGGGGACTATAGTGGAGTATGGTGGTGAAAATAGGGGACTATAGTGGTGAGAATAGGGGACTATAGTGGAGTATGGTGGTGAAAATAGGGGACTATAGTGGTGAGAATAGGGGACTATAGTGGAGTATGGTGGTGAAAATAGGGGACTATAGTGGTGAGAATAGAGAACTATTGTTGGCTAAAACAACCCTAACCTCTGGAGCACCTCTGGGGCGCAGGGCTACAATAACACCTCCAGCTCAGAGAGAGAGAGAGATAGAGAGAGGGAAAGAGAAAGATAGATAGAGATAGAGGAGATAGAGATAGAGAGAGGGCGAAATAGACAGACAGACAGACAGACAGACAGACAGACAGACAGACAGACAGACAAAGAGAGAGAGAGAGAGAGAGAGAGAGAGAGAGAGAGAGAGAGAGAGAGAGAGAGAGAGAGAGAGAGAGAGAGAAAGAGAATGAACAGAGGAGAGATAGAGGCCTAGAATAACACCCACAGCTGAGGTCTGGTTTCTTGGATGATCAGATCAAGCAGAAGTATGCGTACAAAAAACACCCTGCTCAAAGGCTCTATATCTCCTCTACTAGCTGGGACTGATGTGATTAATAGGTTCTCTACTAGCTGGGACTGATGTGATTAATAGGTTCTAAACTAGCTGGGATTGATGGGATTAATACATCTCCTCTACTAGCTGGGACTGATGTGATTAATAGGTTCTCTATTAGCTGGGACTGATGTGATTAATAGGTTCTCTACTAGCTGGGACTGATGGGATTAATAGGTTCTAAACTAGCTGGGATTGATGGGATTAATACATCTCCTCTACTAGCTGGGACTGATGTGATTAATAGGTTCTCTACTAGCTGGGACTGATGTGATTAATAGGTTCTCTACTAGCTGGGACTGATGGGATTAATAGGTTCTCTACTTGCTGGGATTGATGGGACTAATACATCTCCTCTACTTGCTGGGACTGATGGGATTAATAGGTTCTCTATTTGCTGGGACTGATGGGATTAATAGGTTCTCTACTTGCTGGGACTGATGGGATTAATAGGTTCTCTACTAGCTGGGATGAATACATCTCCTCTACTTGCTGGGACTGATGGGATTAATAGGTTCTCTACTTGCTGGGATTGATGGGATTAATAGGTTCTCTACTAGCTGGGACTGATGTGATTAATAGGTTCTCTACTTGCTGGGACTGATGGGATTAATAGGTTCTCTACTTGCTGGGATTGATGGGATTAATAGGTTCTCTACTAGCTGGGACTGATGTGATTAATAGGTTCTCTACTTGCTGGGACTGATGGGATTAATAGGTTCTCTACTAGCTGGGACTGATGGGATTAATAGGTTCTCTACTTGCTGGGATTGATGGGATTAATAGGTTCTCTACTAGCTGGGACTGATGTGATTAATAGGTTCTCTACTTGCTGGGACTGATGGGATTAATAGGTTCTCTACTTGCTGGGATTGATGGGATTAATAGGTTCTCTACTAGCTGGGACTGATGTGATTAATAGGTTCTCTACTTGCTGGGATTGATGGGATTAATAGGTTCTCTACTAGCTGGGATGAATACATCTCCTCTACTTGCTGGGACTGATGGGATTAATAGGTTCTCTACTTGCTGGGATTGATGGGATTAATAGGTTCTCTACTAGCTGGGACTGATGGGATTAATAGGTTCTCTACTTGCTGGGATTGATGGGATTAATAGGTTCTCTACTTGCTGGGATTGATGGGATTAATAGGTTCTCTACTTGCTGGGATTGATGGGACTAATACATCTCCTCTACTTGCTGGGATTGATGGGATTAATAGGTTCTCTACTAGCTGGGACTGATGTGATTAATAGGTTCTCTACTTGCTGGGATTGATGGGATTAATAGGTTCTCTACTAGCTGGGATGAATACATCTCCTCTACTTGCTGGGACTGATGGGATTAATAGGTTCTCTACTTGCTGGGATTGATGGGATTAATAGGTTCTCTACTTGCTGGGACTGATGGGATTAATAGGTTCTCTACTAGCTGGGATTGATGGGATTAATAGGTTCTCTACTAGCTGGGACTGATGTGATTAATAGGTTCTCTACTAGCTGGGATTGATGGGATTAATAGGTTCTCTACTAGCTGGGATTGATGGGATTAATAGGTTCTCTACTAGCTGGGATTGATGGGACTAATACATATCCTCTACTAGGTGGGATTGATGGGATTAATAGGTTCTCTACTAGCTGGGACTGATGGGATTAATAGGTTCTCTACTAGCTGGGATGAATACATCTCCTCTACTAGCTGGGATTGATGGGATTAATAGGTTCTCTACTAGCTGGGACTGATGGGATTAATAGGTTCTCTACTAGCTGGGATGAATACATCTCCGCTCCGCCCTGGTTGTGAGGAGAGCTGGGCTGAGACTGTCCTCAGTGGACTGATGGGGATTTTGTTCCTTTCTGTTCTCTTCTGGTCAGAGCTTGGCCTGGGCTATGTCAGGGCTATGTCAGGGCTAGGTCAGGGCTAGGTCGGGGCTAGGTCGGGGCTAGGTCCCAGCTGTATGTTAGCCCCCAGCTCTATGTTAGCCCCTAGCTGTATGTTAGCCCCTGTCTGTATGTTAGCCCCTGTCTGTATGTTAGCCCCTAGCTGTATGTTAGCCCCTGTCTGTATGTTAGCCCCTAGCTGTATGTTAGCCCCTGTCTGTATGTTAGCCCCTAGCTGTATGTTAGCCCCCAGCTGTATGTTAGCCCCTAGCTGTATGTTAGCCCCTAGCTGTATGTTAGCCCCTAGCTGTATGTTAGCCCCTGTCTGTATGTTAGCCCCCAGCTGTATGTTAGCCCCTGTCTGTATGTTAGCCCCTAGCTGTATGTTAGCCCCTGTCTGTATGTTAGCCCCTCTCTGTATGTTAGCCCCTGTCTGTATGTTAGCCCCTGTCTGTATGTTAGCCCCTGTCTGTATGTTAGCCCCTGTCTGTATGTTAGCCCCTGTCTGTATGTTAGCCCCTGTCTGTATGTTAGCCCCTAGCTGTATGTTAGCCCCTTGCTGTATGTTAGCCCCCAGCTGTATGTTAGCCCCTAGCTGTATGTTAGCCCCTAGCTGTATGTTAGCCCCTAGCTGTATGTTAGCCCCTGTCTGTATGTTAGCCCCTGTCTGTATGTTAGCCCCTGTCTGTATGTTAGCCCCTAGCTGTATGTTAGCCCCTGTCTGTATGTTAGCCCCTGTCTGTATGTTAGCCCCTAGCTGTATGTTAGCCCCTGTCTGTATGTTAGCCCCTAGCTGTATGTTAGCCCCTGTCTGTATGTTAGCCCCTCTCTGTATGTTAGCCCCTAGCTGTATGTTAGCCCCTGTCTGTATGTTAGCCCCTGTCTGTATGTTAGCCCCTGTCTGTATGTTAGCCCCTAGCTGTATGTTAGCCCCTAGCTGTATGTTAGCCCCCAGCTGTATGTTAGCCCCTGTCTGTATGTTAGCCCCTGTCTGTATGTTAGCCCCTGTCTGTATGTTAGCCCCTGTCTGTATGTTAGCCCCTAGCTGTATGTTAGCCCCTGTCTGTATGTTAGCCCCTAGCTGTATGTTAGCCCCTAGCTGTATGTTAGCCCCCAGCTGTATGTTAGCCCCTGTCTGTATGTTAGCCCCCAGCTGTATGTTAGCCCCTGTCTGTATGTTAGCCCCTAGCTGTATGTTAGCCCCTAGCTGTATGTTAGCCCCTAGCTGTATGTTAGCCCCTAGCTGTATGTTAGCCCCTAGCTGTATGTTAGCCCCTGTCTGTATGTTAGCCCCTGTCTGTATGTTAGCCCCTGTCTGTATGTTAGCCCCTGTCTGTATGTTAGCCCCTAGCTGTATGTTAGCCCCTAGCTGTATGTTAGCCCCTAGCTGTATGTTAGCCCCTAGCTGTATGTTAGCCCCCAGCTGTATGTTAGCCCCCAGCTGTATGTTAGCCCCTGTCTGTATGTTAGCCCCCAGCTGTATGTTAGCCCCTGTCTGTATGTTAGCCCCTGTCTGTATGTTAGCCCCTGTCTGTATGTTAGCCCCTGTCTGTATGTTAGCCCCCAGCTGTATGTTAGCCCCTAGCTGTATGTTAGCCCCCAGCTGTATGTTAGCCCCTGTCTGTATGTTAGCCCCCAGCTGTATGTTAGCCCCTAGCTGTATGTTAGCCCCTAGCTGTATGTTAGCCCCCAGCTGAACATGCAGGTTACAGTCTGTGAATTCACGGTTAAATAATATGGCTGTTGTTTTCAATTTCCTGAATATTTTCTGATTTGGAGATAAGAGGTTTTCATCAGACAGCGATGATATGAAAAGAGAATCGAGGTCTGCGGTGTGGAGTAATGAGTAAGAATGAAACCTGCCTGTTGAGGTATTATCTCTGGTCTTCATGAACAGCTTTTTGAACACCAATCAATGATGATTAACTTTCACACAGCTCTACACTGAAACCTGCATATTCAGCTATACGGGCACATGTTCATTTAACACCAGGTATCTCTGGCCTTCAAACTGGAATCCTTAACGGTGAAACTGCCACGTCCATTTGGGATATTACAACAACAAAGAAGTTACTGCAAAACAACAAACACCGTTTTTATTCCCCCCCCCCTCTGACATCATAATATGCACCACCATGTTTTTTTTACTGCGCTGCTGGACGGTGCTCACGTCCATTCGCCAACCAGCGTTTCAACAGCAATCAATGAGGAATATCTTTCAGGCAGAGTACACTATACTACGACCTGCATGTTGAGCTACAGGAACATTCCCATACGGACTTTTCAACACCAATCAATGAGGAATATCTTTCAGGCAGAGTACACTACACTACGACCTGCATGTTGAGCTACAGGAACATTCCCATACGGACTTTTCAACACCAATCAATCATGAAAAAGAACAACTTTCACATTAAAACTATTTGTAAGTGTCATTTATCACGAAATGTCGTCTTGAGTCACTGACATTAAGATCTGTACTTATCTATTTCATAATTATTATTATGTTTCCTGGTCAGATATTCTGCTTTTTAACAATATTTTCAAAAACAATCTCATTACCGTAACAGTTTTTCAAAGTCCAAAAAGTTTTGAACAAAACAAATGTTAACATGAACACTAAAAATACTAATATTTCAAATGAAATTATTAAATTATTATAAAATCGGATCAGACATTTCCCAATTTGATCTCTTTAGCCGTTTCATTAATGAGAAGGCCAAGTGGGGTAAAGGGGGTGTAGGAGAACCTCATTCTGAAGGTCTATTAGCAAATAAATTAACATAACTTGTTCTCATCTATGGACTACTACATATAAAATAAACTAACTCGAGAATTTAACCGGGACGCATTTCGGTAATGAGAATTTACGGTGAAAATGTTACAAAATTCTGGCGAAAAATGCCAAATGTATTTATAAAATGACACGTTTTTCTTTCAGATACATCCTGGATTTGTTACTCAATCTGCCATTTTACATTTTAAAACATTTAAGCCATTTTGAAACTGATTTCATGAGAATCACCCAGCGAGGGACGAACAGACGAACCTCCAACTCCATCAGCTGGAGCCATATTAGGAGACGAGTGATAGAATAATGAAATTAAACAAGGATGTTGAGCTATTCTCTCTGGTCTTCACTGAACAGCTGTTCAACACCAATCAATAATGAATTTTTTTAATTTTTTTTTTATTTTACCTTTATTTAACTCTGCAAGTCAGTTAAGAAGAAATTCTTATTTTCAATGACGGCCTAGGAACAGTGGGTTAACTGCCTGTTCAGGGGCAGAATGACAGATTTGTACCTTGTCAGCTCGGCGGTTTGAACTTGCAAACCTTTCAGTTACGAGTCCAACGCTCTAACCACTAGGCTACCCTGTCGCCTCTACACTCTAACCACTAGGCTACCCTGCCCACCTCTACACTCTAACCACTAGTCTACCCTGCCGCCTCTACACTCTAACCACTAGGCTACCTTGCCGCCTCTACACTCTAACCACTAATCTACCCTGCCACCCTCTACACTCTAACCACTAGGCTACCTACCTCCTCTACACTCTAACCACTAGACTACCCTGCCGCCTCTACACTCTAACCACTAGGCTACCCTGCCTCCTCTACACTCTAACCACTAGGCTACCCTGCTTGTTGAGCTACAGACACATCCCCATATAACAGGGGCTGTATCCTGCTGGCTAACGTAAACACACAGAAACCATATTCAACATCAATCAATGATAAACAAGAATAAAGCTCATGACTCCAACCTGTATGTTCACCAGCAGACACCAGGTATTCTCTCTGGCCTTATTTACTTTTTTTTAAATGTAATATTTATTTAACTAGGCAAGTCAGTTAAGAACAAATTCTTAATTACAATAACGGACTACCCCGGACGACGCTGGGCCAATTGCGCGCCACCCTATGGGAACTCCCAATCACAGCCGGTTGTGATACAGCCTGGATTCAAACCAGGGGGTCTGTAGTGACTCCTCCAGCACTGAGATGCAGTGCTTTAGACCGCTGAGCCACTCAGGAGGCCAAATTACCAGCTGTTCAACACCAATCAATACTGCATTTAACACAGGTTAACAGAGACAGACTTACAGACACATTTACAATGTAAATACATATAAATACGGGTATATATATTTTATATGTAAAACAGGATAACATGCATCCAGTCAGTTCATTTAATGAAACCTACTACTGGTAACCAGGCTGAGGGTTCCTCAGTCCCTAACCAGGCTGGGGGTTCCTCAGACCCTAACCAGGCTGAGGGTTCCTCAGTCCCTAACCAGGCTGAGGGTTCCTCAGTCCCTAACCAGGCTGAGGGTTCCTCAGTCCCTAACCAGGCTGAGGGTTCCTCAGTCCCTAACCAGGCTGAGGGTTCCTCAGTCCCTAACCAGGCAGAGGGTTCCTCAGTCCCTAACCAGGCTGGGGGTTCCTCAGACCCTAACCAGGCAGAGGGTTCCTCAGTCCCTAACCAGGCGGAGGGTTCCTCAGTCCCTAACCAGGCAGAGGGTTCCTCAGTCCCTAACCAGGCTGAGGGTTCCTCAGACCCTAACCAGGCTGAGGGTTCCTCAGTCCCTAACCAGGCGGAGGGTTCCTCAGACCCTAACCAGGCTGGGGGTTCCTCAGACCCTAACCAGGCTGGGGGTTCCTCAGTCCCTAACCAGGCTGAGGGTTCCTCAGACCCTAACCAGGCTGAGGGTTCCTCAGTCCCTAACCAGGCTGAGGGTTCCTCAGTCCCTAACCAGGCTGAGGGTTCCTCAGTCCCTAACCAGGCTGAGGGTTCCTCAGTCCCTAACCAGGCTGAGGGTTCCTCAGTCCCTAACCAGGCAGAGGGTTCCTCAGACCCTAACCAGGCTGGGGGTTCCTCAGTCCCTAACCAGGCTGAGGGGTCCTCAGTCCCTAACCAGGCTGAGGGTTCCTCAGTCCCTAACCAGGCTGAGGGTTCCTCAGTCCCTAACCAGGCTGAGGGTTCCTCAGTCCCTAACCAGGCTGAGGGTTCCTCAGTCCCTAACCAGGCGGAGGGTTCCTCAGTCCCTAACCAGGCTGAGGGTTCCTCAGACCCTAACCAGGCTGAGGGTTCCTCAGACCCTAACCAGGCTGAGGGTTCCTCAGTCCCTAACCAGGCTGAGGGTTCCTCAGTCCCTAACCAGGCTGAGGGTTCCTCAGTCCCTAACCAGGCTGAGGGTTCCTCAGTCCCTAACCAGGCTGAGGGTTCCTCAGTCCCTAACCAGGCTGAGGGTTCCTCAGTCCCTAACCAGGCTGAGGGTTCCTCAGTCCCTAACCAGGCTGGGGGTTCCTCAGACCCTAACCAGGCTGGGGGTTCCTCAGTCCCTAACCAGGCTGAGGGTTCCTCAGTCCCTAACCAGGCTGAGGGTTCCTCAGTCCCTAACCAGGCAGAGGGTTCCTCAGTCCCTAACCAGGCTGGGGGTTCCTCAGACCCTAACCAGGCTGGGGGTTCCTCAGACCCTAACCAGGCTGAGGGTTCCTCAGACCCTAACCTGGCTGGGGGTTCCTCAGTCCCTAACCAGGCGGAGGGTTCCTCAGTCCCTAACCAGGCTGAGGGTTCCTCAGACCCTAACCAGGCTGAGGGTTCCTCAGATCCTAACCCCCTATTTATCCTGTGGCTGGTATGTTGGTACTCTAGGGTTGCCTCCCAAACTAAACCCTATTCCCTACATAATACACTACTTTTGGCCATTTGACCAGGGCCCATAGAGTTCTGGTCAGAAGCAGTGCACTATGAAAGGTAATAGGGTTTCATTTGGACGCACGCTAAGACTCCCCCTAGTGACGGTGCGTTTTATAATGACACTAAACCATCCTGTATCTAATGAATGTATCTTTCTCCACAGACCATCACATCCTGGTCCGGAGCCAAAGCTGTTTTCCCATTCATTCACAAGTAAGCAATCGTACTTTTAAAAGCGATTGTTTAAAAACAAAACAATGAATAAGAAAAACCCTGAGTTAGGTCGATAGCTGAAGTATGACAGCCTCATATTTAGATGGACCCGTAGTTTTAGAGTTCGGCTATATTTCAAAAGGAATTTTCCCTGCGCATTTAGGAAATGATCGCATCTACTTTATAACTCAATCTGTATTTTAGGATGATTTTTGACTTCAAACTTCTGTCATATCAGACCGTAATGTCAATTAATATGACAAATCAACTCGGCTGGCTGAGGTGGTGAAGATTTCTTTTGAACTTTTTGCTAATTAAAACTAACAGGAAAAACTATTTAACTATTGTTAAAAATAATTGGTTGTTATTATTCTATTCAACATCTGTTACAAAACTCTGATCAACACACGATAAAGATGCTATCCGAATCCCCACACCTCCCTCCCCCAACTTGTTGCCGCTGTTTGCTGCTGCATGCAGCTATTCAAAACGGTCTGATAATCAAACAAAACGCCTTTCTCCACTTACCTGAAGCAGCAACGATCCCAACCCAAATCCGACAGAAACACGTCAAATCTCTCTTCATTTCCAGTTCTCCAGTCCTGCGAAGGTTTAACCGATGATTATTTTACTACAAAACGTCGCGTGTTTGAGGTGTTGATGAGTGCACGGAGAGCGAGAAAGGAGGAAAAAGTCTGTGAGTTGAATGGGACAAACTCAGGTGCGCTGGCTGTGGAACCGGGAAACCGTGACTCTGTCACCAGAACCACGCGAGGAGGATGTGCATGGGGGAAATAGAGGAGAGAGAGGGGGAAAAACGCGTTTTTCTCTTTTCCTGTTAAAAAACAAAAGGATTCAGCAAGACCTGAATGGACACCACAATAATTTTACTGGGACGGGCACATTGGACACACACACACACACACACACACACACACACACACACACAACTCGTTACTAACTTAGGCTAAGCCTTCCATTCACCGTGGAGGAATGACAAATGTCCTTCCTGGAGTGAAGATGTGATCCCAACACTATATTATCACCCCGTCAGACTGCTTCCTTTAACTGGTAGGTCGCTGTTGCTTCTCTTGAAATTCAACACTTCACATCCAAGTTATTTACCAATTCACCATGTTTAACTGTAACTTTAGACATGAATAGACGAGTTAATGAAAGCATTATGCTTGACTCAGTCTCCTCCTAATTTCACGATTACAACTTGAACCTTCTGGCATTTAAATTAGTTAATGAGAGTTTATTATTATAGACTTGATTCAGTCCCCCTCCATTTATTTCAGGATGATATGAAAACAATAACTTTTTAGCAGAATTGTAAACTTATTTTAATGGTTAACCATATACAATTGGATTCTGGTAAGGCCAAACGTGTCTGTCAATATCAATTTCAGCCTCAGAGATCTTTAAGTCCCTCAGAGATGCCATATATTTCTTCCATCACTATCTTCCATGCATGAGAACATGTTGTTTCCACCCAATAACACAACTGACACACACACACACACACACACACACACACACACACACACACACACACACACACACACACACACACACACACACACACACACACACACACACACACACCCCTACTCTTACAGACAGGCGGTAAACAGAGGACCTGAGGTATCACTTCCACTCAACACACACACACCGGACACACCGGACACACCGGACACAGGAGGCTGTTGGGAATAAGCATCTCAGCAGTGTCCCGATTTATCACCGTTGATGGAAGATCACATGTGGTATCAGTGGCATCAAGCTAATAACATTTCCAATAAAACACAAATTAAAGCTAATTTTCTCCTAACCTCCCCCTCTCCTCCTCCTCTCCTCCCTTCCTTCTCCTCCTTCACCTCTTCCCCTCCTCCTCTCCTCCCCTCCTTCACCTCCTCCTCTTCTCTCCTCCTCCCCTCATCCCCCTCTTCTCCTCTCCTTCTCCTCCCCCTTTTCTCTCCTAATCCCCCCCTCCTCCTCCCCCTCTCCTCTTATTCTCCTCCCCCTCTCCTCTCTCCCTCTCATCCTCCCCGTCTTCTCTCCTCTTCCTCCTCCTCCTCTCCATCAGCCCTCCTCTACAGGGACTGGTTGGGGTGTGAAAGGGAAACGTGTGTTATTAAGTGCCGGCCCAGTTCTGTGTGACCAGAGCCCAACATAGGGAATAGGAAATAGGGAATAGGGTGCCATTTGGGACACAGTTCAAGCTTGCTATCAGCCTTATGTTAGAGGAAGATACAGTTGAAAAGTGAAAGGAGAGCCGCACACTCTAGGATCTCAGCTGCAATAATTGAATAACCTAATATCCAACATTTGGACAGACAAGCTGTCTTCATCTGGGTATAATGACAAACACTGTGGTTCACTAGTTTATATCGTGTCAAAGGACACACACAGGTGTCTGTAATCATGGCCGGGTGTGGCCTGATATCATTGGTTCATTCTCAGATATAAAAATAACATACCATAAACATGAATGGATAGCGTACGATCTTAGATACAATTTAGGTACATAAGCCTACAAACATTTACTATAGCAAAATCATAATAATCACAAGAATGGCTTCAGATCAAAGTCTACTTTGAGACTGAAGGGAGCAAGAGTCTTTAATTAAAGATCCAGGCAGCCTCTCATTTTACCAAAGATTGTCGAGGTCACCTCCTCCCCTCAGGAGGGTGATGTGTTCGATGCTGATATAACGTAGGGACGAAATCGAGCGGTTCAATTCCAAAAAGTGGACCGCAGCTGGGTACGTCGAGTTTTTGCACCTGATGGTGGAACAATGCTCCGAGATTCGTACTTTTAATTCACGCTTTGTTTTACCCACATAGATACAAGACATCTGGAAATGGACAGGCTGTCACACCCTGATCTGTT
Organism: Oncorhynchus masou masou; assembly: GCF_036934945.1. NCBI lineage: Eukaryota > Metazoa > Chordata > Actinopteri > Salmoniformes > Salmonidae > Oncorhynchus > Oncorhynchus masou. The sequence goes on along the minus strand of NC_088243.1, from coordinate 92,328,064 downwards.
TCATATGTCTTTGTGATTGTCTCCACCCCCCACCAGGTGTCGCCCATCTTCCCCATTATCCCCTGTGTATTTATACCTGTGTTCCCTGTTTGTCTGTTGCCAGTTAGTTTTGTTCATCAAGCCTACCAGTGTTTTCCCCCTTGCTCCTGTCTGTTTCTAGGCCCTGTTTTATAGTTTTCCTGGTTTTGACCATTCTGCCTGCCCTGACCCTGAGCCTGCTGTTCTGTACCTTGTCACACCACCCTGGATTACTGACCTCTGCCTGCCCTGACCCTGAGACTGCCTGCCGTTCTGTACCTTATGGACTCTGGTCTGGATTACTGAGACTGCCTGCCCTGACCCTGAGACTGCCTGCCGTTCTGTACATTTTGGACTCTGGTCTGGATTACTGAGACTGCCTGCCCTGACCGTGAGACTGCCTGCCGTTCTGTACCTTATGGACTCTGGTCTGGATTACTGAGACTGCCTGCCGTTCTGTACCTTATGGGCTCTGGTCTGGATCACTGAGACTGCCTGCCCTGACCCTGAGACTGCCTGCCGTTCTGTACCTTTTGGACTCTGGTCTGGATTACTGAGACTGCCTGCCCTGACCCTGAGACTGCCTGCCGTTCTGTACCTTATGGGCTCTGGTCTGGATTACTGAGACTGCCTGCCCTGACCCTGAGACTGCCTGCCGTTCTGTACCTTTTGGACTCCAGTCTGGATTACTGACCTCTGCCTGCCTTTGACCTGCCGTTTTGCCTGAACCCTGTTCTAGTAATAAACTTTTGTTGCTTTAACACTGTCTGCATCTGGGTATTCCCTGAAACGTGATACAGGCCTGCTATCAGCTTTATGTTAGAGTAAGATACAGGACATCTGGAAATGAGAAACCTCTGTAGTAAAACACACACACCTAGGCATGCAGGCTTGCTCACAGACTAACACACACACACACACACACACACACACACACACACACACACACACACACACACACACACACACACACACACACACACACACACACCGAGGCATGCAGGCTTGCTCACAGACTAACACACACACACACAGACACCGAGGCATGCAGGCTTGCTCACAGACTAACACACACACACACAGACATGCAGGCAGTGGTGTAGCGTACTTATGTAAAAATACTTTAAAGTACTACTTAAGTAGTTTTTTTGGGGTATCTGTACTTTACCATTTACATTTTGGATTACTTTTACTTCACTACGTTCCTGAAGAAAATGATGTGCTTTTTACTCCTTACATTTTGCCTGACAACCAAATGTACCTGTTACATTTTGAATGCTTAGCAGGACAGGAAAATGGTCTAATTCACACACTTATCAAGAGAACATCCTGGTCATCCCTACTGCCTCTGATCTGGCAGACTCACTAAACACATGCTTCGTTTGTAAATGATGTCTGAATTGGAGCGTAACACCGGCGATCAGTAAATAAATCAAAAACTAGAAAATGTGGCCATTTGCTTTGCTTAACATACGTAATTTGAAATTATTCACTGTGGTGTGTTATTATGAGACTGTGGTGTTATTATGAGACTGTGGTGTGATTATGAGACTGTGGTGTTATTATGAGACTGGGGTGTTATTATGAGACTGTGGTGTTATTATGAGACTGTGGTGTTATTATGAGACTGTGGTGTGTTATTATGAGACTGTGGTGTTATTATGAGACTGTGGTGTTATTATGAGACTGGGGTGTTATTATGAGACTGTGGTGTGTTATTATGAGACTGTGGTGTTATTATGAGACTGTGATGTTATTATGAGACTGTGGTGTTATTATGAGACTGTGGTGTTATTATGAGACTGTGGTGTTATTATGAGACTGTGGTGTTATTATGAGACTGTGGTGTGTTATTATGAGACTGTGGTGTTATTATGAGACTGTGGTGTTATTATGACACTGTGGTGTTATTATGAGACTGTGGTGTTATTATGAGACCCGGGTGTTATTATGAGACTGTGGTGTGTTATTATGAGACTGTGGTGTTATTATGAGACTGTGGTGTTATTATGAGACTGTGGTGTTATCATGAGACTGTGGTGTGTTATTATGAGACTGTGGTGTTATTATGAGACTGTGGTGTGTTATCATGAGACTGTGGTGTTATTATGAGACTGTGGTGTTATTATGAGACTGTGGTGTTATCATGAGACTGTGGTGTTATTATGAGACTGTGGTGTTATCATGAGACTGTGGTGTTATCATGAGACTGTGGTGTGTTTTTATGAGACTATGGTGTGTTATGAGATAGTTTTTTAAATTGTATTTTTTATTTCACCTTTATTTAACCAGGTAGGCCAGTTGAGAACAAGTTCTCATTTACATCTGCGACCTGCCAAGATTAGGCAAAGCAGTTCGACACAAACAACATCACAGAGGTACGTAAACAAATGTACAGTTCGACACAAACAACAACACAGAGGTACATAAACAAATGTACAGTCAATAACACAATAGAAAAATAGAATTGCACTATATAGGGAATAGGAGGCCGTTTTGGACACAGCAAAATATCCAGTCCCCTGCAGTATGAGAGGAACCACAAACACAGTCCCCTGCAGTATGAGAGGAACCACAAACACAGACCCCTGCAGTATGAGAGGAACCACAAACAAAGACCCCTGCAGTATGAGAGGAACCACAAACAAAGACCCCTGCAGTATGAGAGGAACCACAGATCCAGTCCCCTGCAGTATGAGAGGAACCACAAACACAGACCCCTGCAGTATGAGAGGAACCATAAACACAGACCCCTGCAGTATGAGAGGAACCACAAACACAGACCCCTGCAGTATGAGAGGAACCATAAACACAGACCCCTGCAGTATGAGAGGAACCACAAACAAAAATCAGGAAAAGTCCAAATGAGAATAATAAGCAATTACCTTACTTTCACACCCTGACTCGGAGAAGCAGACCCCACAGAAAACAGAAAGTTGAGAACCAAACAGACAGTCCATTAGGCTACACACGATGGCTGTGAAGATTAGCTTCAACCAAGGACTTAGAGCTCATTGTAAATATAAACGTCCTTGGTTGTTAAAAGGTACCCCTCATGTAGCTAGTTACCTCATAGTTAGACAGTGTGTTCATGCCAAGTGCCACCCTATCCCATATAAAGTGCAATGGGCTCTGGTCCGAAGCAGTATTTTATTTGATTTATATAACCTTTATTTAGCAGAACACTGCGGGGATAGGACCAGCGTGTTGATGTGGCAACACGGCTTCCTCAGTCTCTCCTTGTAGCCAGCTAGCAGCACCACAGTGACCCTCAGTCTCTCCATGTAGCCAGCTAGCAGCACCACAGTGACCCTCAGTCTCTCCATGTAGCCAGCTAGCAGAACCACAGTGACCCTCAGTCTCTCCATGTAGCCAGCTAGCAGCACCACAGTGACCCTCAGTCTCTCCCTGTAGCCAGCTAGCAGCACCACAGTGACCCTCAGTCTCTCCCTGTAGCCAGCTAGCAGCACCACAGTGACCCCCAGTCTCTCCATGTAGCCATCTAGCAGCACCACAGTGACCCCCAGTCTCTCCCTGGAGCCAGCTAGCAGCACCACAGTGACCCTCAGTCTCTCCATGTAGCCAGCAAGCAGCACCACAGTGACCCTCAGTCTCTCCCTGTAGCCAGCTAGCAGCACCACAGTGACCCTCAGTCTCTCCCTGTAGCCAGCTAGCAGCACCACAGTGACCCCCAGTCTCTCCATGTAGCCGTCTAGCAGCACCACAGTGACCCCCAGTCTCTCCCTGAGCCAGCTAGCAGCACCACAGTGACCCTCAGTCTCTCCCTGGAGCCAGCTAGCAGCACCACAGTGACCCTCAGTCTCTCCTTGTAGCCAGCTAGCAGCACCACAGTGACCCTCAGTCTCTCCATGTAGCCAGCTAGCAGCACCACAGTGACCCTCAGTCTCTCCATGTAGCCAGCTAGCAGAACCACAGTGACCCTCAGTCTCTCCATGTAGCCAGCTAGCAGCACCACAGTGACCCTCAGTCTCTCCCTGTAGCCAGCTAGCAGCACCACAGTGACCCTCAGTCTCTCCCTGTAGCCAGCTAGCAGCACCACAGTGACCCCCAGTCTCTCCATGTAGCCATCTAGCAGCACCACAGTGACCCCCAGTCTCTCCCTGGAGCCAGCTAGCAGCACCACAGTGACCCTCAGTCTCTCCCTGGAGCCAGCTAGCAGCACCACAGTGACCCTCAGTCTCTCCATGTAGCCAGCTAGCAGCACCACAGTGACCCTCAGTCTCTCCCTGTAGCCAGCTAGCAGCACCACAGTGACCCTCAGTCTCTCCCTGTAGCCAGCTAGCAGCACCACAGTGACCCCCAGTCTCTCCATGTAGCCATCTAGCAGCACCACAGTGACCCCCAGTCTCTCCCTGAGCCAGCTAGCAGCACCACAGTGACCCTCAGTCTCTCCCTGGAGCCAGCTAGCAGCACCACAGTGACCCTCAGTCTCTCCATGTAGCCAGCTAGCAGCACCACAGTGACCCTCAGTCTCTCCTTGTAGCCAGCTAGCATCACCACAGTGACCCTCAGTCTCTCCATGTAGCCAGCTAGCAGCACCACAGTGACCCTCAGTCTCTCCATGTAGCCAGCTAGCAGAACCACAGTGACCCTCAGTCTCTCCATGTAGCCAGCTAGCAGCACCACAGTGACCCTCAGTCTCTCCCTGTAGCCATCTAGCAGCACCACAGTGACCCCCAGTCTCTCCCTGAGCCAGCTAGCAGCACCACAGTGACCCTCAGTCTCTCCCTGGAGCCAGCTAGCAGCACCACAGTGACCCTCAGTCTCTCCTTGTAGCCAGCTAGCAGCACCACAGTGACCCTCAGTCTCTCCCTGGAGCCAGCTAGCAGCACCACAGTGACCCTCAGTCTCTCCATGTAGCCAGCTAGCAGCACCACAGTGACCCTCAGTCTCTCCATGTAGCCAGCTAGCAGCACCACAGTGACCCCCAGTCTCTCCATGTAGCCAGCTAGCAGCACCACAGTGACCCTCAGTCTCTCCATGTAGCCAGCTAGCAGCACCACAGTGACCCTCAGTCTCTCCCTGTAGCCAGCTAGCAGCACCACAGTGACCCTCAGTCTCTCCCTGTAGCCAGCTAGCAGCACCACAGTGACCCCCAGTCTCTCCATGTAGCCATCTAGCAGCACCACAGTGACCCCCAGTCTCTCCCTGGAGCCAGCTAGCAGCACCACAGTGACCCTCAGTCTCTCCCTGGAGCCAGCTAGCAGCACCACAGTGACCCTCAGTCTCTCCATGTAGCCAGCTAGCAGCACCACAGTGACCCTCAGTCTCTCCCTGTAGCCAGCTAGCAGCACCACAGTGACCCTCAGTCTCTCCCTGTAGCCAGCTAGCAGCACCACAGTGACCCCCAGTCTCTCCATGTAGCCATCTAGCAGCACCACAGTGACCCCCAGTCTCTCCCTGAGCCAGCTAGCAGCACCACAGTGACCCTCAGTCTCTCCCTGGAGCCAGCTAGCAGCACCACAGTGACCCTCAGTCTCTCCATGTAGCCAGCTAGCAGCACCACAGTGACCCTCAGTCTCTCCTTGTAGCCAGCTAGCATCACCACAGTGACCCTCAGTCTCTCCATGTAGCCAGCTAGCAGCACCACAGTGACCCTCAGTCTCTCCATGTAGCCAGCTAGCAGAACCACAGTGACCCTCAGTCTCTCCATGTAGACAGCTAGCAGCACCACAGTGACCCTCAGTCTCTCCCTGTAGCCAGCTAGCAGCACCACAGTGACCCTCAGTCTCTCCCTGTAGCCAGCTAGCAGCACCACAGTGACCCCCAGTCTCTCCATGTAGCCATCTAGCAGCACCACAGTGACCCCCAGTCTCTCCCTGGAGCCAGCTAGCAGCACCACAGTGACCCTCAGTCTCTCCATGTAGCCAGCTAGCAGCACCACAGTGACCCTCCGTCTTTACCTGGAGCCAGCTAGCAGCACCACAGTGACCCCCAGTCTCTCCCTGTAGCCAGCTAGCAGCACCACAGTGACCCTCAGTCTCTCCCTGTAGCCAGGTAGCAGCACCACAGTGACCCTCAGTCTCTCCTTGTAGCCAGCTAGCAGCACCACAGTGACCCTCAGTCCCTCCCTGGAGCCAGCTAGCAGCACCACAGTGACCCTCCATCTTTACCTGGAGCCAGCTAGCAGCACCACAGTGACCCCCAGTCTCTCCCTGTAGCCAGCTAGCAGCACCACAGTGACCCTCAGTCTCTCCCTGGAGCCAGCTAGCAGCACCACAGTGACCCCCAGTCTCTCCCTGTAGCCAGCTAGCAGCACCACAGTGACCCCCAGTCTCTCCCTGGAGCCAGCTAGCAGCACCACAGTGACCCCCAGTCTCTCCCTGTAGCCAGCTAGCAGCACCACAGTGACCCTCAGTCTTTCCCTGGAGCCAGCTAGCAGCACCACAGTGACCTTCAGTCTCTCCCTGCAGCCAGCTAGCAGCACCACAGTGACCCTCAGTCTCTCCCTGGAGCAAGCTAGCTCCTCGTCTTCCTCAGTCCCTCCCTGGAGCCAGCTAGCAGCACCACAGTGACCCTCAGTCTCTCCCTGTAGCCAGCTAGCAGCACCACAGTGACCCTCAGTCTCTCCATGTAGCCAGCTAGCAGCACCACAGTGACCCTCAGTCTCTCCATGTAGCCAGCTAGCAGCACCACAGTGACCCTCAGTCTCTCCCTGGAGCCAGCTAGCAGCAGCACATCTTCCTCAGTCTCTCCCTGGAGCCAGCCAGCTCCTCGTCTTCATCAGTCTCTCCCTGGAGCCAGCCAGCAGCACATCCTCCTCAGTCCCTCCCTGGAGCCAGCCAGCACCACCAGTGTCACTCAACCACATTGTGACTGAATGCAGGCCTAACAGACAGAGGTACAGACACACCCTTGGGTTCCCAGGGCTAACAGACAGAGGTACAGACACACCCTTGGGTTCCCAGGGCTAACAGACAGAGGTACAGACAAAAACACACTTGTTCATCTAGCTGTCTGTTGTTTGTCTGTGTCTGTCATACCTCGTCACAGGGCTAACACACTATAACAAACCACAACCAATAACAACTAGGAAAACATCTGGTAGTTTGTTGGCTTCAACGATGCATGTTATTTCGGTTTACTGTGGATTCTTGAGTGAATCATAAGTGTGAGGTTTTAGGGGAAGACTCTGAGACATTAGGGACAGGCAATACTAACCATTGTAACAATACTAACCATGGTAACAATACTAACCATGCTAACAATACTAACCATGCTAACAATACTAACCATGCTAACAATACTAACCATGCTAACAATACTAACAATGGTAACGATAGCATCTATTCCTAGCAGCAGTCTGGAGGTCTGATCTCTGTACCCCCTAGCAGCAGTCTGGAGGTCTGATCTCTGATCTCTGTACCCCCTAGCAACAGTCTGGAGGTCTGATCTCTGTACCCCCTAGCAGCAGACTGGAGGTCTGATCTCTGTACCCCCTAGCAGCCGTCTGGAGGTCTGATCTCTGATCTCTGTACCCCTAGCAGCCGTCTGGAGGTCTGATCTCTGTACCCCCTAGCAGCAGTCTGGAGGTCTGATCTCTGTACCCCCTAGCAGCAGTCTGGAGGTCTGATCTCTGTACCCCCTAGCAGCAGACTGGAGGTCTGATCTCTGTACCCCCTAGCAGCAGACTGGAGGTCTGATCTCTGTACCCCCTAACAGCAGTCTGGAGGTCTGATCTCTGTACCCCCTAGCAGCAGTCTGGAGGTCTGATCTCTGTACCCCCTAGCAGCAGACTGGAGGTCTGATCTCTGTACCCCCTAGCAGCAGACTGGAGGTCTGATCTCTGATCTCTGTACCCCTAGCAGCAGACTGGAGGTCTGATCTCTGTACCCCCTAGCAGCAGACTGGAGGTCTGATCTCTGATCTCTGTACCCCATAGCAGCAGACTGGAGGTCTGATCTCTGTACCCCCTAGCAACAGTCTGGAGGTCTGATCTCTGATCTCTGTACCCCATAGCAGCAGACTGGAGGTCTGATCTCTGTACCCCCTAGCAGCCGTCTGGAGGTCTGATCTCTGATCTCTGTACCCCTAGCAGCCGTCTGGAGGTCTGATCTCTGATCTCTGTACCCCTAGCAGCCGTCTGGAGGTCTGATCTCTGATCTCTGTACCCCTAGCAGCCGTCTGGAGGTCTGATCTCTGATCTCTGTACCCCTAGCAGCAGACTGGAGGTCTGATCTCTGATCTCTGTACCCCCTAGCAGCAGTCTGGAGGTCTGATCTCTGTACCCCCTAGCAGCAGACTGGAGGTCTGATCTCTGATCTCTGTACCCCCTAGCAACAGTCTGGAGGTCTGATCTCTGTACCCCCTAGCAGCAGACTGGAGGTCTGATCTCTGTACCCCCTAGCAGCCGTCTGGAGGTCTGATCTCTGATCTCTGTACCCCTAGCAGCCGTCTGGAGGTCTGATCTCTGATCTCTGTACCCCCAAGCAGCAGTCTGGAGGTCTGATCTCTGATCTCTGTACCCCTAGCAGCAGACTGGAGGTCTGATCTCTGTACCCCCTAGCAGCCGTCTGGAGGTCTGATCTCTGATCTCTGTACCCCCTAGCAGCAGACTGGAGGTCTGATCTCTGTACCCCCTAGCAGCAGACTGGAGGTCTGATCTCTGTACCCCCTAGCAGCAGACTGGAGGTCTGATCTCTGTACCCCCTAGCAGCAGACTGGAGGTCTGATCTCTGTACCCCCTAGCAGCCGTCTGGAGGTCTGATCTCTGATCTCTGTACCCCCTAGCAGCAGACTGGAGGTCTGATCTCTGTACCCCCTAGCAGCCGTCTGGAGGTCTGATCTCTGATCTCTGTACCCCCTAGCAGCAGACTGGAGGTCTGATCTCTGTACCCCTAGCAGCAGACTGGAGGTCTGATCTCTGTACCCCTAGCAGCAGACTGGAGGTCTGATCTCTGATCTCTGTACCCCCTAGCAGCAGTCTGGAGGTCTGATCTCTGTACCCCCTAGCAGCAGACTGGAGGTCTGATCTCTGATCTCTGTACCCCCTAGCAGCAGACTGGAGGTCTGATCTCTGATCTCTGTACCCCATAGCAGCAGACTGGAGGTCTGATCTCTGATCTCTGTACCCCCTAGCAACAGTCTGGAGGTCTGATCTCTGTACCCCCTAGCAGCAGCCTGGAGGTCTGATCTCTGATCTCTGTACCCCCTAGCAGCAGTCTGGAGGTCTGATCTCTGTACCCCCTAGCAGCAGTCTGGAGGTCTGATCTCTGATCTCTGTACCCCCTAGCAGCAGACTGGAGGTCTGATCTCTGTACCCCCTAACAGCAGACTGGAGGTCTGATCTCTGTACCCCCTAGCAGCAGACTGGAGGTCTGATCTCTGTACCCCCTAGCAGCAGTCTGGAGGTCTGATCTCTGTACCCCCTAGCAGCAGTCTGGAGGTCTGATCTCTGTACCCCCTAGCAGCAGTCTGGAGGTCTGATCTCTGTACCCCCTAGCAACAGTCTGGAGGTCTGATCTCTGATCTCTGTACCCCCTAACAGCAGACTGGAGGTCTGATCTCTGTACCCCCTAGCAACAGTCTGGAGGTCTGATCTCTGTACCCCCTAGCAACAGTCTGGAGGTCTGATCTCTGTACCCCCTAGCAACAGTCTGGAGGTCTGATCTCTGATCTCTGTACCCCCTAGCAGCAGACTGGAGGTCTGATCTCTGTACCCCCTAGCAGCAGACTGGAGGTCTGATCTCTGTACCCCCTAGCAACAGTCTGGAGGTCTGATCTCTGTACCCCCTAACAGCAGTCTGGAGGTCTGATCTCTGTACCCCCTAGCAGCAGTCTGGAGGTCTGATCTCTGTACCCCCTAACAGCAGTCTGGAGGTCTGATCTCTGTACCCCCTAGCAGCAGTCTGGAGGTCTGATCTCTGTACCCCCTAGCAGCAGTCTGGAGGTCTGATCTCTGTACCCCCTAACAGCAGTCTGGAGGTCTGATCTCTGTACCCCCTAGCAACAGTCTGGAGGTCTGATCTCTGATCTCTGTACCCCCTAGCAGCAGTCTGGAGGTCTGATCTCTGTACCCCCTAGCAGCAGTCTGGAGGTCTGATCTCTGATCTCTGTACCCCCTAGCAGCAGTCTGGAGGTCTGATCTCTGTACCCCCTAGCAGCAGTCTGGAGGTCTGATCTCTGATCTCTGTACCCCCTAGCAGCAGACTGGAGGTCTGATCTCTGTACCCCCTAGCAGCAGTCTGGAGGTCTGATCTCTGATCTCTGTACCCCCTAGCAGCAGTCTGGAGGTCTGATCTCTGTACCCCCTAGCAGCAGTCTGGAGGTCTGATCTCTGATCTCTGTACCCCCTAGCAGCAGACTGGAGGTCTGATCTCTGATCTCTGTACCCCCTAGCAGCAGACTGGAGGTCTGATCTCTGATCTCTGTACCCCCTAACAGCAGTCTGGAGGTCTGATCTCTGTACCCCCTAGCAGCAGTCTGGAGGTCTGATCTCTGTACCCCCTAACAACAGTCTGGAGGTCTGATCTCTGATCTCTGTACCCCCTAGCAACAGTCTGGAGGTCTGATCTCTGATCTCTGTACCCCCTAGCAACAGTCTGGAGGTCTGATCTCTGATCTCTGTACCCCCTAGCAGCAGTCTGGAGGTCTGATCTCTGTACCCCCTAGCAGCCGTCTGGAGGTCTGATCTCTGATCTCTGTACCCCCTAGCAGCAGTCTGGAGGTCTGATCTCTGATCTCTGTACCCCCTAGCAGCAGACTGGAGGTCTGATCTCTGTACCCCCTAACAGCAGACTGGAGGTCTGATCTCTGTACCCCCTAGCAGCAGTCTGGAGGTCTGATCTCTGTACCCCCTAGCAGCCGTCTGGAGGTCTGATCTCTGTACCCCCTAGCAGCAGACTGGAGGTCTGATCTCTGTACCCCCTAGCAACAGTCTGGAGGTCTGATCTCTGATCTCTGTACCCCTAGCAGCAGTCTGGAGGTCTGATCTCTGTACCCCCTAGCAACAGACTGGAGGTCTGATCTCTGTACCCCCTAACAGCAGTCTGGAGGTCTGATCTCTGATCTCTGTACCCCCTAGCAGCAGACTGGAGGTCTGATCTCTGTACCCCCTAGCAACAGTCTGGAGGTCTGATCTCTGTACCCCCTAGCAGCAGTCTGGAGGTCTGATCTCTGTACCCCCTAACAGCAGACTGGAGGTCTGATCTCTGTACCCCCTAACAGCAGACTGGAGGTCTGATCTCTGATCTCTGTACCCCTAGCAGCAGACTGGAGGTCTGATCTCTGTACCCCCTAGCAGCAGACTGGAGGTCTGATCTCTGTACCCCCTAGCAGCAGACTGGAGGTCTGATCTCTGTACCCCCTAGCAGCAGTCTGGAGGTCTGATCTCTGATCTCTGTACCCCCTAGCAGCAGACTGGAGGTCTGATCTCTGTACCCCCTAACAGCAGACTGGAGGTCTGATCTCTGTACCCCCTAGCAGCAGACTGGAGGTCTGATCTCTGTACCCCCTAACAGCAGTCTGGAGGTCTGATCTCTGTACCCCCTAGCAGCAGTCTGGAGGTCTGATCTCTGATCTCTGTACCCCCTAGCAACAGTCTGGAGGTCTGATCTCTGTACCCCCTAGCAACAGTCTGGAGATCTGATCTCTGATCTCTGTACCCCCTAGCAACAGTCTGGAGGTCTGATCTCTGTACCCCCTAACAGCAGACTGGAGGTCTGATCTCTGTACCCCCTAGCAACAGTCTGGAGGTCTGATCTCTGTACCCCCTAGCAACAGTCTGGAGGTCTGATCTCTGTACCCCCTAGCAGCAGTCTGGAGGTCTGATCTCTGTACCCCCTAGCAGCAGTCTGGAGGTCTGATCTCTGTACCCCCTAGCAGCAGTCTGGAGGTCTGATCTCTGTACCCCCTAGCAACAGACTGGAGGTCTGATCTCTGATCTCTGTACCCCCTAACAGCAGTCTGGAGGTCTGATCTCTGTACCCCCTAGCAGCAGTCTGGAGGTCTGATCTCTGATCTCTGTACCCCCTAACAGCAGTCTGGAGGTCTGATCTCTGTACCCCCTAACAGCAGTCTGGAGGTCTGATCTCTGTACCCCCTAGCAACAGTCTGGAGGTCTGATCTCTGTACCCCCTAGCAGCAGACTGGAGGTCTGATCTCTGTACCCCCTAGCAGCAGTCTGGAGGTCTGATCTCTGATCTCTGTACCCCCTAACAGCAGTCTGGAGGTCTGATCTCTGTACCCCCTAACAGCAGTCTGGAGGTCTGATCTCTGTACCCCCTAGCAACAGTCTGGAGGTCTGATCTCTGTACCCCCTAGCAGCAGACTGGAGGTCTGATCTCTGTACCCCCTAGCAACAGTCTGGAGGTCTGATCTCTGATCTCTGTACCCCATAGCAGCAGACTGGAGGTCTGATCTCTGATCTCTGTACCCCCTAACAGCAGTCTGGAGGTCTGATCTCTGTACCCCCTAGCAACAGTCTGGAGGTCTGATCTCTGATCTCTGTACCCCCAAGCAGCAGACTGGAGGTCTGATCTCTGTACCCCCTAGCAACAGTCTGGAGGTCTGATCTCTGTACCCCCTAGCAGCAGACTTGAGGTCTGATCTCTGTACCCCCTAGCAACAGTCTGGAGGTCTGATCTCTGATCTCTGTACCCCCTAGCAACAGTCTGGAGGTCTGATCTCTGTACCCCCTAGCAACAGTCTGGAGATCTGATCTCTGTACCCCCTAGCAGCAGACTGGAGGTCTGATCTCTGTACCCCCTAGCAACAGTCTGGAGGTCTGATCTCTGTACCCCCTAGCAGCAGTCTGGATCTCTGATCTCTGTACCCCCTAGCAGCCGTCTGGAGGTCTGATCTCTGTACCCCCTAACAGCAGACTGGAGGTCTGATCTCTGTACCCCCTAGCAGCAGACTGGAGGTCTGATCTCTGTACCCCCTAGCAACAGTCTGGAGGTCTGATCTCTGTACCCCCTAGCAGCAGACTGGAGGTCTGATCTCTGTACCCCCTAACAGCAGTCTGGAGGTCTGATCTCTGTACCCCCTAGCAGCAGTCTGGAGGTCTGATCTCTGTACCCCCTAGCAGCAGACTGGAGGTCTGATCTCTGTACCCCCTAACAGCAGTCTGGAGGTCTGATCTCTGTACCCCCTAACAGCAGACTGGAGGTCTGATCTCTGTACCCCCTAGCAACAGTCTGGAGGTCTGATCTCTGATCTCTGTACCCCCTAGCAACAGTCTGGAGGTCTGATCTCTGTACCCCCTAGCAGCAGACTGGAGGTCTGATCTCTGTACCCCCTAGCAGCAGTCTGGAGGTCTGATCTCTGTACCCCCTAGCAGCAGACTGGAGGTCTGATCTCTGTACCCCCTAGCAACAGTCTGGAGGTCTGATCTCTGATCTCTGTACCCCTAGCAGCAGTCTGGAGGTCTGATCTCTGATCTCTGTACCCCATAGCAGCAGACTGGAGGTCTGATCTCTGATCTCTGTACCCCCTAACAGCAGTCTGGAGGTCTGATCTCTGTACCCCCTAACAGCAGACTGGAGGTCTGATCTCTGTACCCCCTAGCAACAGTCTGGAGGTCTGATCTCTGTACCCCCTAGCAACAGTCTGGAGGTCTGATCTCTGTACCCCCTAGCAACAGTCTGGAGGTCTGATCTCTGTACCCCCTAGCAGCAGACTGGAGGTCTGATCTCTGTACCCCCTAGCAACAGTCTGGAGGTCTGATCTCTGTACCCCCTAGCAACAGTCTGGAGGTCTGATCTCTGTACCCCCTAGCAACAGTCTGGAGGTCTGATCTCTGTACCCCCTAGCAACAGTCTGGAGGTCTGATCTCTGTACCCCCTAGCATCAGACTGGAGGTCTGATCTCTGTACCCCCTAGCAACAGTCTGGAGGTCTGATCTCTGTACCCCCTAGCAACAGTCTGGAGGTCTGATCTCTGTACCCCCTAGCAACAGTCTGGAGGTCTGATCTCTGTACCCCCTAGCAGCAGTCTGGAGGTCTGATCTCTGTACCCCCTAGCAACAGTCTGGAGGTCTGATCTCTGTACCCCCTAGCAACAGTCTGGAGGTCTGATCTCTGTACCCCCTAGCAACAGTCTGGAGGTCTGATCTCTGTACCCCCTAGCATCAGACTGGAGGTCTGATCTCTGTACCCCCAAGCAGCAGACTGGAGGTCTGATCTCTGTACCCCCTAGCAACAGTCTGGAGGTCTGATCTCTGTACCCCCTAGCAGCAGACTGGAGGTCTGATCTCTGTACCCCCTAGCAGCAGTCTGGAGGTCTGATCTCTGTACCCCCTAGCAACAGTCTGGAGGTCTGATCTCTGTACCCCCTAGCAACAGTCTGGAGGTCTGATCTCTGTACCCCCTAGCAGCAGTCTGGAGGTCTGATCTCTGTACCCCCTAGCAGCAGTCTGGAGGTCTGATCTCTGTACCCCCTAACAGCAGACTGGAGGTCTGATCTCTGTACCCCCTAGCAACAGTCTGGAGGTCTGATCTCTGTACCCCCTAGCAACAGTCTGGAGGTCTGATCTCTGATCTCTGTACCCCCTAGCAACAGTCTGGAGGTCTGATCTCTGTACCCCCTAGCAGCAGTCTGGAGGTCTGATCTCTGATCTCTGTACCCCCTAGCAGCAGACTGGAGGTCTGATCTCTGTACCCCCTAACAGCAGTCTGGAGGTCTGATCTCTGTACCCCCTAGCAGCCGTCTGGAGGTCTGATCTCTGTACCCCCTAGCAGCAGTCTGGAGGTCTGATCTCTGATCTCTGTACCCCCTAACAGCAGTCTGGAGGTCTGATCTCTGTACCCCCTAACAGCAGTCTGGAGGTCTGATCTCTGATCTCTGTACCCCCTAGCAGCAGTCTGGAGGTCTGATCTCTGATCTCTGTACCCCCTAGCAGCAGACTGGAGGTCTGATCTCTGATCTCTGTACCCCCTAGCAGCAGTCTGGAGGTCTGATCTCTGTACCCCCTAGCAGCCGTCTGGAGGTCTGATCTCTGATCTCTGTACCCCCTAGCAGCAGTCTGGAGGTCTGATCTCTGATCTCTGTACCCCCTAGCAGCAGACTGGAGGTCTGATCTCTGTACCCCCTAGCAGCAGTCTGGAGGTCTGATCTCTGTACCCCCTAGCAGCAGACTGGAGGTCTGATCTCTGTACCCCCTAGCAACAGTCTGGAGGTCTGATCTCTGTACCCCCTAGCAACAGACTGGAGGTCTGATCTCTGATCTCTGTACCCCCTAGCAGCAGTCTGGAGGTCTGATCTCTGATCTCTGTACCCCCTAGCAGCAGCCTGGAGGTCTGATCTCTGATCTCTGTACCCCCTAGCAGCAGTCTGGAGGTCTGATCTCTGTACCCCCTAGCAGCAGACTGGAGGTCTGATCTCTGTACCCCCTAGCAGCCGTCTGGAGGTCTGATCTCTGATCTCTGTACCCCCTAGCAGCAGACTGGAGGTCTGATCTCTGTACCCCCTAGCAGCAGTCTGGAGGTCTGATCTCTGTACCCCCTAGCAACAGTCTGGAGGTCTGATCTCTGTACCCCCTAGCAACAGACTGGAGGTCTGATCTCTGATCTCTGTACCCCCTAGCAACAGTCTGGAGGTCTGATCTCTGTACCCCCAAGCAGCAGTCTGGAGGTCTGATCTCTGTACCCCCTAGCAGCAGTCTGGAGGTCTGATCTCTGTACCCCCTAGCAGCAGTCTGGAGGTCTGATCTCTGTACCCCCTAGCAACAGTCTGGAGGTCTGATCTCTGTACCCCCTAGCAGCAGACTGGAGGTCTGATCTCTGATCTCTGTACCCCCTAGCAACAGTCTGGAGGTCTGATCTCTGTACCCCCTAGCAGCAGACTGGAGGTCTGATCTCTGTACCCCCTAGCAGCAGTCTGGAGGTCTGATCTCTGTACCCCCTAGCAGCAGACTGGAGGTCTGATCTCTGTACCCCCTAGCAACAGTCTGGAGGTCTGATCTCTGTACCCCCTAGCAACAGTCTGGAGGTCTGATCTCTGTACCCCCTAGCAGCAGACTGGAGGTCTGATCTCTGTACCCCCTAGCAACAGTCTGGAGGTCTGATCTCTGTACCCCCTAGCAGCAGACTGGAGGTCTGATCTCTGATCTCTGTACCCCCTAGCAACAGTCTGGAGGTCTGATCTCTGATCTCTGTACCCCCTAACAGCAGTCTGGAGGTCTGATCTCTGTACCCCCTAGCAACAGTCTGGAGGTCTGATCTCTGTACCCCCTAGCAACAGTCTGGAGGTCTGATCTCTGTACCCCCTAGCAGCAGACTGGAGGTCTGATCTCTGATCTCTGTACCCCCTAACAGCAGTCTGGAGGTCTGATCTCTGTACCCCCTAGCAGCAGACTGGAGGTCTGATCTCTGATATCTGTACCCCCTAGCAGCAGACTGGAGGTCTGATCTCTGATCTCTGTACCCCCTAGCAACAGTCTGGAGGTCTGATCTCTGTACCCCCTAGCAGCCGTCTGGAGGTCTGATCTCTGATCTCTGTACCCCCTAGCAGCAGTCTGGAGGTCTGATCTCTGTACCCCCTAGCAGCCGTCTGGAGGTCTGATCTCTGATCTCTGTACCCCCTAACAGCAGTCTGGAGGTCTGATCTCTGTACCCCCTAGCAGCAGTCTGGAGGTCTGATCTCTGTACCCCCTAGCAGCAGTCTGGAGGTCTGATCTCTGTACCCCCTAGCAGCAGACTGGAGGTCTGATCTCTGATCTCTGTACCCCCTAACAGCAGTCTGGAGGTCTGATCTCTGATCTCTGTACCCCCTAGCAGCAGTCTGGAGGTCTGATCTCTGATCTCTGTACCCCCTAACAGCAGTCTGGAGGTCTGATCTCTGTACCCCCTAGCAGCAGTCTGGAGGTCTGATCTCTGTACCCCCTAACAGCAGTCTGGAGGTCTGATCTCTGTACCCCCTAGCAGCAGCCTGGAGGTCTGATCTCTGTACCCCCTAGCAACAGCCTGGAGGTCTGATCTCTGTACCCCCTAGCAACAGTCTGGAGGTCTGATCTCTGATCTCTGTACCCCCTAACAGCAGTCTGGAGGTCTGATCTCTGTACCCCCTAGCAGCAGTCTGGAGGTCTGATCTCTGATCTCTGTACCCCCTAGCAGCAGTCTGGAGGCACCACTCCTACTGTCCCGGTCCTGGCCATCCTGCACAGTGCTAACCATAACCCCCCCAGGGACCGGTTAGTTAGCTAGCTAGAAGGCTGCAGGCCTAATCCCCAACCCCCCCTCCTGTCAGTGTGTTTGTGTGACCTTTGACCCTTGCAAGAGGAAACAGGACGTGGTTGAGAGGTGCATCCTCGCTGGGTGACTGGCAGGGGGATGTCAGGGATGTTACTCAGGGATACAGCACACTTCCTCCCCAATGTGCACTGTGCTAACCCCCACAACAGCCCCCCAGGCCTGGCCTGGTTTGTTACAGCTAAGCTAACCCCCACTACAGCCCCCCAGGCCTGGCCTGGTTAGTTACAGCTACATCCTCATCAACATCTACAACATACAATTGTGTTTATGTGTTTGCTTTGATGAGGTAAGCTCTTAAATATTCCCTCATCCTACTACGGCCATACAGAGTCATAAATTTTTTTAAATTAATTGTCAGTTTGTCTGTCAAAAGTTCACACAACATCTATTGTTTTTGGACGAGCTGCATACCACAAAAAGGCTGCCACATTGGGATTTATTTTTTTAATGGACAATTAGTGTCCACCATGTCAACAGATGTCTCCCGTTGAAAACAATTGACTCAATCTGTAATTTGCAGGCACAAAATCTGTAGTCAAAAACAGGTCATCAGAAAACAATGTTGAGATCTGAAGACCAGAGAAATAAAATCAAATCAAATGTATTTATAAAGCCTGTTTTACATCAGCTGATGTCTCAAAGTGCTGTACAGAAACACAGCCTAAAACCCCAAACAGCAAGCAATGCAGGTGAGGGTAGGTAACAACATCTCCTCCCCGCTGATCCTCAACACTGGGCCCTCTCCTGTACTCCCTGTTCACCCACGACTGCGTGGCCACGCACGCCTCCAACTCAATCATCAAGTTTGCGGACGACACAACAGTGGTAGGCTTGATTACCAACAACGACGAGACGGCCTACAGGGAGGAGGTGAGGGCCCTCGGAGTGTGGTGTCAGGAAAATAACCTCACACTCAACGTCAACAAAACTAAGGAGATGATTGTGGACTTCAGGAAACAGCAGAGGGAACACCCCCCCTATCCACATCGATGGAACAGTAGTGGAGAGAGTAGCAAGTTTTAAGTTCCTCGGCATACACATCACAGACAAACTGAATTGGTCCACTCACACAGACAGCATTGTGAAGAAGGCGCAGCAGCGCCTCTTCAACCTCAGGAGGCTGAAGAAATTCGGCTTGTCACCAAAAGCACTCACAAACTTCTACAGATGCACAATCGAGAGCATCCTGTCGGGCTGTATCACCGCCTGGTACGGCAACTGCTCCGCCCACAACCGTAAGGCTCTCCAGAGGGTAGTGAGGTCTGCACAACGCATCACCGGGGGCAAACTACCTGCCCTCCAGGACACCTACACCACCCAATGTCACAGGAAGACCATAAAGATCATCAAGGACAACAACCACCCGAGCCACTGCCTGTTCACCCCGCTATCATCCAGAAGGCGTGGTCAGTACAGGTGCATCAAAGCTGGGACCGAGAGACTGAAAAACAGCTTCTATCTCAAGGCCATCAGACTGTTAAACAGCCACCACTAACATTGAGTGGCTGCTGCCAACATACTGACTCAACTTCAGCCACTTTAATCATGGGAATTGATGGGAAATGATGTAAAATATATCACTAGCCACTTTAAACAATGCTACCTAATATAATGTTTACATACCCAACATTATTCATCTCATATGTATACGTATATACTGTACTCTATATCATCTACTGCATCTTTATGTAATACATGTATCACTAGCCACTTTAACTATGCCACTTTGTTTACATACTCATCTCACATGTATATACTGTACTCATTACCATCTACTTTATCTTGCCTGCTCTGTACCATCACTCATTCATATATCTTTATGTACATATTCTTTATCCCCTTACACTGTGTATAAGACAGTAGTTTAGGAATTGTTAGTTAGATTACTTGTTGGTTATTACTGCATTGTCGGAACTAGAAGCACATTTCGCTACACTCGCATTAACATCTGCTAACCATGTGTATGTGACAAATAAATTTGATTTGATTTGATTTTGATTTGAAACAGAGGATAGACTAGTGTCCTGTCCAGGGGGTGTCCTGGTACATCAGAAACAGGAGATAAAGACTAGTGTCCTGTCCAGGGGGTGTCCTGGTACATCAAGCTGTCTCACTACGGAAACAGGAGATAGACTAATGTCCTGTCCAGGGGGTGGCCTGGTACATCAGAAACAGGAGATAAAGACTAGTGTCCTGTCCAGGGGGTGTCCTGGTACATCAAGCTGCTACAGAAACAGGAGATAGACTAGTGTCCTGTCCAGGGGGTGTCCTGGTACATCAAGCTGTCTCTCTACAGTAACAGGAGATAGACTAGTGTCCTGTCCAGGGGGTGTCCTGTACATCAAGCTGTCTCACTACAGAAACAGGAGATAGACTAGTGTCCTGTCCAGGGGGTGTCCTGGTACATCAAGCTGTCTCACTACAGAAACAGGAGATAGACTAGTGTCCTGTCCAGGGGGTGTCCTGGTACATCAAGCTGTCTCACTACAGAAACAGGAGATAGACTAGTGTCCTGTCCAGGGGGTGTCCTGGTACATCAAGCTGTCTCACTACAGAAACAGGAGATATACTAGTGTCCTGTCCAGGGGGTGTCCTGGTACATCAAGCTGTCTCACTACAGAAACAGGAGATAGACTAGTGTCCTGTCCAGGGGGTGTCCTGGTACATCAAGCTGTCTCCATACAGAAACAGGAGATAGACTAGTGTCCTGTCCAGGGGGTGTTCTGGTACATCAAGCTGTCTCACTACAGAACCAGGAGATAGACTAGTGTCCTGTCCAGGGGGTGTCCTGGTACATCAAGCTGCCTCACTACAGTAACAGGAGATAGACTAGTGTCCTGTCCAGGGGGTGTCCTGTACATCAAGCTGTCTCACTACAGAAACGGGAGATAGACTAGTGTCCTGTCTAGGGGGTGTCCTGTACATCAAGCTGTCTCACTACAGAAACAGGAGATAGACTAGTGTCCTGTCTAGGGGGTGTCCTGTACATCAAGCTGTCTCACTACAGAAACAGGAGATAGACTAGTGTCCTGTCCAGGGGGTGTCCTGGTACATCAAGCTGTCTCACTACAGAAACAGGAGATAGACTAGTGTCCTGTCCAGGAGGTGTCCTGTACATCAAGCTGTCTCACTACAGAAACAGGAGATAGACTAGTGTCCTGTCCAGGGGGTGTCCTGTACATCAAGCTGTCTCACTACAGAAACGGGAGATAGACTAGTGTCCTGTCCAGGGGGTGTACTGGTACATCAGAAACGGGAGATATGAGTGGACAAGGCTACATAACAACACAGGAACATTAGTAGTACTTATATTTACTGTGTACACACACACACACACACACACACACACACACACACACACACACACACACACACAAATCTACCTCCCAGTAGGGTAAGCCCTGAGGAGCCCCCAGCACATTGACAGACTGTAGGAACCTCTTAGGGTTGGGCTGGTAAGTGACTATGCTATTACAGTCTACTGCTATGGTTCTGTCTCTGGATACATAGACACTGGTGTGGGCCGTGTCCATATCGAACGTTAACCGGGGCCAGACCTGAGGGGAGGGTTACATAAAGGTCGCTTTCCAATTGGTAATTTTATTCTATTTAATTTTACAGGGAGGTCAACATTGAGGCCCAGGTCTCTTTTTCCAGTGAGCCCTGAAGAGACATAGAAAATACACGCCTTAATGCTTTAAAAACAACCATAGGACACACGCAGCTTTAAAAAAAAACTATACAGCGTCTTGTAAACAACCGTATAATAAAACATCTTGTAAACAACCTTAGGATACAACATCTTGTAAACAACCGTAGGATATAACATCTTGTAAACAACCGTAGGATACAACATCTTGTAAACAACCGTAGGATACAACATCTTGTAAACAACCGTAGGATACAGCTGTACAAACAACCGCAAGATGTAGCAGTTTCCTGCTTCAAGTGACGCTGTACTTGGTTCCATGTTTAAGAAACTAAAAACAGTTCTCCCTGGAGTAACAAAGTACATGAAAGACAAGCCAGTCCTGAGATCGTGCTGACTACCGTGGCCACTCTTAGGTGCTGACTACACTGGCCACTCTGAGGTGCTGACTACCCTGGCCACTCTTAGATGCTGACTACCCTGGCCACTCTTAGATGCTGACTACCCTGGCCACTCTGAGGTGCTGACAACACTGGCCACTCTTAGATGCTGACTACACTGGCCACTCTTAGACGCTGACTACCCTGGCCACTCTTAGGTGCTGACTACCCTAGCCACTCTTAGATGCTGGCTACCCTGGCCACTCTTAGATGCTGGCTACCCTGGCCACTCTTAGATGCTGACTACCCTGGCCACTCTTAGGTGCTGACTACCCTAGCCACTCTTAGATGCTGACTAACCTGGCCACTCTTAGATGCTGACTACCCTGGCCATTGCTAGCTAATTTGTCCTGGGAGATTAACATGTTTTGGGTTGGTCATTTTAATTGAAATGCATATGGTTCTTTTTTGAGGTGGATCTTGTAGAATTTTCACCCGGAGTCATACTCCGACTATCAACACAAGAAAAGCTGGGCATTTGGCAATCTCATTCTGAGCCAAAGCATTCGAACAGTCCAATAAATACATCGCTATTGCAAATAAATATAATCCGGTTGTATCCACCGGATGTGTTCCAAACTCACTAAAAGTGACAAAGCTTCTCTTGAAAGAGCCAAACCTTGACCCAGAAAATATAAAGGACTATCGGCCAATATAGAATCTTCCATTCCTCTCAAAAATGTTAGAAAAATCTGCTGCGCAGCAACTCACTGCCTTCCTGAAGACAAACAATGTATACGAAATGCTTCAGTCTGGTTTTAGACCCCATCATAGCACTGAGACTGCACTTAAGAAGGTGGTAAATGACCTTTTAATGGAGTCAGACCGAGGCTCTGCACCTGTCCTCATGCTCCTAGACCTTAGTGTTGCATTTGATACCATCAATCACCACATTATTTTGGAGAGATTGGAAACCCAAATTGGTCTTCATGGACAAGTTCTGGCCTTGTTCAGATCTTATCTGTCGGAAAGATATCAGTTTGTCTCTGTGGATGGTTTGTCCTCTAACCAATCAACTGTAAGTTTCGGTGTTCCTCAAGGTTTCGCTTTAGGACCACTATTGTTTTCACTATATAATTTTACCTCCTGGGGATGTCATTCGGAAACATAATGTTAACTTTCACTGCTATGGAGATGACACACAGCTGTTACATTTCGATGAAACATTGTGAAGCCCCAAAATTGCCCTCGCTGGAAATCTGTGTTTCAGACATAAGGAAATGGATGGCTGCAAATGTTCTACTTTTAAACTCGGACAAAACAGAGATTCTTGTTCTAGGTCCCAAGAAACAAAGAGATCTTGTGTTGAATCTGACAATTAATCTTGATGGTTGTGTCAAATAAAACTGTGAAGGACCTCGGCGTTACTCTGGACCCTGATCTTTCTTTTGACAAATGTATCAAGACTGTTTCAAGAAACTTTCTGTCCAGAAACCTTCTGTCCAAAGGTGATGCAGAAACATTTATCCATGCTTTTGTCACTTTTAGGTTAGACTACTGCAATTCTCTACTTTCCGGCTACCCGGATAAAGCACTAAATAAACTTCAGTTAGTGCTAAATACGGCTGCTAGAATCTTGACTACAACTAAAAAATTTGATCATATTACTGCAGTGCTAGCCTCCCTACACTGGCTTCCTGTTAAGGCAAGGGCTGATTTCAAGGTTTTACTGCTAACCTACAAAGTATTACATGGGCATGCTCCTACCTATCTCTCTGATTTGGTCCTGCTGTACATACCTACACGTACGCTACGGTCACAAGACGCAGGCCTCCTAATTGTCCCTAGAATTTCTAAGGAAACAGCTGGAGGCAGGGCTTTCTCCTATAGAGCTCCATTTTAATGGAATGGTCTGCCTACCCATGTGAGAGACACAAACTCTGTCTCAACCTTTAAGTCTTTACTGAGGACTCATCTCTTCAGTAGGTCATATGATTGAGTGTAGTCTGGCCCAGGAGTGTGAAGGTGAACGGAAAGGCTCTGGAGCAACGAACCACCCTTGCTGTCTCTGCCTGGCCGGTTCCCCTCTTTCCACTGGGATTCTCTGACTCTAAACCTATTACAGGGGCTGAGTCACTGGCTTACTGGTGCTCTTCCATGGCATCCTTGGGAGGGGTGCGTCACTTGAGTGGGTTGAGTCATTGACGTGATCTTCCTGTCTGGGTTGGCACACGCTTGGGTTGTGCTGTGGCGGAGATCTTTGTGGG
Source organism: Oncorhynchus masou masou (assembly GCF_036934945.1). Taxonomy (NCBI): domain Eukaryota; kingdom Metazoa; phylum Chordata; class Actinopteri; order Salmoniformes; family Salmonidae; genus Oncorhynchus; species Oncorhynchus masou. Next base: position 92,304,540 of record NC_088243.1, on the reverse strand, counting down.
CTATACTCGGCCTTGTCTCAGGATGGTAAGTTGGTGGTTGAAGATATCCCTCTAGTGGTGTGGGGGCTGTGCTTTGACAAAGTGGGTGGGGTTATATCCTGCCTGTTTGGCCCAATCATCGGATGGGGCCACAGTGTCTCCTGACCCCTCCTGTCTCATCCTCCAGTATTTATGCTGCAGTAGTTTATGTGTCGGGGGGCTAGGGTCAGTTTGTTATATCTGGAGTACTTCACCTGTCTTATCCGGTGTCCTGTGTGAATTTAAGTATGAACTCTCTAATTATCTCTTTCTCTCTTTCTTTCTTTCTCTCTCTCGGAGGACCTGAGCCTGACCTGAATTTAAGTATGCTCTCTCTTCTTTTCTCTCTCTAACTCTCTCTTTCTCTCTTTCTTTCTCTCTTTTTCTCTTTCTTTCTTTCTCTCTCTCGGAGGACCTGAGCCCTAGGACAATGCCTCAGGACTATCTGGCCTGATGACTCCTTGCTGTCCCCAGTCCACCTGGCCGTGCTGCTGCTCCAGTTTCAACTGTTCTGCCTGCGACTATGGAATCCTGACCTGTTCACCGGACGTACTACCTTTTCCAGACCTGCTGTTTTCAACTCTCTAGAGACAGCAGGAGTGGTAGAGACACTCTCAATGATCGGGTATGAAAAGCCAAGTGACATTTACTCCTGAGGTGCTGACCTGTTGCACCCTCGACAACTACTGTGATTATTATTATTTGACCATGCTGGTCATCTATGAACATCTTGGCCATGTTCTGTTATAATCTCCACCCGGCACAGCCAGAAGAGGACTGGCCACCCCTCATAGCCTGGTACCTATCTAGGTTTCTTCCTAGGTTTTGGCCTTTCTAGGTAGTTTTTCCTAGCCACCGTGCTTCTACACCTGCATTGCTTGCTGTTTGGGGTTTTAGGCTGAGTTTCTGTACAGCACTTTTGAGATATCAGCTGATGTACGAAGGGCTTTATAAATACATTTGATTTGACTAGGATGCAGGCCCACCCACTGGGGAGCCAGACACAGCCAATCAGAAAGAGTTTTTCCCCACAAAGGGGCTTTATTTTAGCCAGACATACTCCTCAGTTTAATCTACTGTCCGGTTGGCTGGTCTCAGACGATCCCGCAGGTGAAGAAGCAGGATATGGAGGTCCTGGGTTGGCATGGTTACGCGTGTTCTATGGTTGTGAGGCCGGATGGATCCCACATTTAGACTCATCAGACCAAAGGACAGATTTCCAATGTCCACTGCTGTTGTTTCTTTGCCCAAGCAAGTTTCTTCTCATAGGTGTCGTTTCGTAATGGTTTATTTGCAGCAATTCGACCATGAAGGCCTGATATTCCCTATATAGTGTACTACTATAGACCAGAGCCCTATTCCCTATATAGTGCACTACTTTAGACCAGAGCCCTATTCCCTATATAGTGCACTACTTTAGACCAGAGCCTTATTCCCTATATAGTGCACTACTTTAGACCAGAGCCCTATTCCCTATATAGTGCACTACTTTAGACCAGAGCCCTATTCCCTATATAGTGCACTACTTTAGACCAGAGCCCTATTCCCTATAAAGTGCACTACTTTAGACCAGAGCCCTATTCCCTATATAGTGCACTACTTTAGACCAGAGCCCTATTCCCTATATAGTGCACTACTTTAGACCAGAGCCCTATTCCCTATATAGTGCACTACTTTAGACCAGAGCCCTATTCCCTATATAGTGCACTACTTTAGACCAGAGCCCTATTCCCTATATAGTGCACTACTTCTGTATGAGCACTGGATAAACGGAGTGCACTATGAAGCCTGTGTGCTCCTTTACTAACACAAATCATCTTTTGACATTATATTAAAACAAACATGTTAGATAGTGAAGAAGTTCAATAACACTGTTGGCCTTGACAGGGTAGGAGTCAGAGATTAACATTATCACCGTGGAAACTACAGACGGGGACATCAGTGGAAGGTGTTAATTCCACTGAGACAGGGAGAGAGACGGAGAGAGAGAGAGAGAGAGAGAGAGAGAGAGAGAGAGAGAGAGAGAGAGAGAGAGAGAGTCAGAGAGACGGAGAGAGAGGGACGGAGAGACGGAGAGACGGAGAGAGAGACAGAGAGATGGAGAGACGGAGAGAGAGACAGAGAGACAGAGAGAGAGAGACAGAGAGAGAGAGACGGAGAGAGAGAGAGACAGAGAGACGGAGAGACAGAGAGAGAGACACAGAGAGATGGAGAGACAGAGAGAGAGAGAGACAGAGAGAGATGGAGAGATGGAGAGAGAGACAGAGAGATGGAGAGACGGAGAGAGAGACAGAGAGACGGAGAGACGGAGAGATGGAGAGAGAGACAGAGTCAGACACAGACAGAGAGAGACAGAAAGAGAGACACAGAAAGATGGCAAGAGGGAGACAAAGAGACTTAGTACAGACTTTGTGAGCATAGCCTTGCTATTGAGAAAGGCCGCCGTAGGCAGACATGGCTCTCAAGAGAAGACAAGCTATGTGCTCACTGCCCACAAAATGAGGTGGAAACTGAGCTGCACTTCCTAACCTCCTGCCCAATGTATGACCATATTAGAGAGACATATTTCCCTCAGATTACACAGATCCACAAAGAATTTGAAAACAAATCTCATTTTGATAAACTCATATCTACTGGGGGAAATTCCAGTGTGCCATGACAGCAGCAAGATTTGTGACCTGTTGCCTGTAAATACAACCCATATTTATGCTTATTTATTTTCCCTTGTGTTCTTTAACCATTTGTACATTTGTACATTGTTACAACACTGTATATATATATATATATATATATATATATATATATATAAATATGTGTATGCTATGACATTTGTAATGTCTTTATGTTTTTGAAATTTCAGTATGTGTAATGTTTACTGCTAATTTTGATCGTTTATTTCACTTTTGTATATTATCTACCTGACAGAGACAGAGACAGAGACAGAGAGAGATGGACAGACAGACAGACAGACAGACAGAGAGAGACAGAGAGAGACAGAGAGAGAAACAGAGAGATAGAGAGACAGAGACAGAGAGAAAACTGGAATACTGTCGACAAGAATAAACACTTTGAATACCATACCAGAATTCCCAACTGGAATACGAGGATTTTTCTGCCATTGAAATCCTTCTTCCTTCTCCTACACCCTAACTGCCCCCTACACCCTAACTGCCCCCTACACCCTAACTGCCCCCAAACTGCCCCCTACATACATTAAGGGAACTTTTCGACAATTACCGTATGGTTAGTGAGAAAGTCCATATTGCAAATGTACCGTCCCTTACTAGACGTCCGAAAACATTTTTAAAATTTGGGGACGGCGTCGGGCCGAGCGGCAGGGCCAGACCTACCGGGGGCCAGACCTACCAGACCTTTGTCGGACATTCGGTTTTCGTTTTATAAAATAATCAAATTTTGGTCCATTTTTCCGCTATGCCGGAAAATCCCACAAGAGGGCATAAGCAATCATATTGCAATTTGACAAAACATCACGAATCACGACGGGCCATATCTCGAAAACTGAAAATATTTTGAAGCCGAAACTTGGTGAGCATAGGTTTGGCATAATGGGTAGTTGGCCCCGAACAAGATGGCGTCTAGGCCTCAACGGTTTTTGAGTTATGGCCATATTTCTGGGATTAAAGGTCCAAAATGAAAATAGAGAAATTATTTTTTCACTTCACGTCAAAGTCAAGGAGCCTCCGGTGTCAATAAAAAAAAATCAGCCATTTATCTATCGTCATTTAGGAGAAATCGTACGATGACAGATTTGTGATGTTCAAATATAGTTTTTTTTCAACAGTTACAGATCCAGTTGCAGGGTGTTCATACGAATATTTTTAAAGTGTGCTGCGGAGCTCTGCGACATTTCTGTGATTTTCTATGATTTTCTGAAATAACACACACTCACTAAACCCTCCGTAAATAACTCAGTTCTTAACGTAAAGACTTAAAACTCAGGATTCTGTAAAGGCATACCCCAATGAGGATATGAGTTTATTTATAGCTTCCTGTGCCAACCGAAAGGTCAGATCTTTTCAAAACTTCATATGTGATTAGGCAACCCTCCTGAACTGTAAAATCAGTCATTTCTCCCAACAGATGTCAAAGAAAAGCTCTCACACACACACACAGCAAGAATGGAGTGACAAAGCGTGGTGTTTAAAGACACAGAGAGCAGGCAATGGCATAAACATAATCCCAAGGCCGTGCCGAGTTCAACGAGATATCCCGCTTGAGCGTAGCTCGCTCGGTCTAAGCGCAGCGACCATGAGAAAAATAGTCCCACAATGAAAACTGCACCACAATGTCATTTGATTTTGGGTGACAGCGGCGGAACCGTTAGGTTTAGAAAGACAATTCAACCACAGGAATGTTCCTAAGGTCCTCCCGATCTGTGCAAGCCTAACCTTGACTGTGTGGCATTAACCTTTCACAGTTAAAAGAAGGTGTTTACATCAGAAAGTTTGCATTGACTTCTCTCCCCATAGGAATACATTGGCTTCACCTCGAAATTCAACCTGAGGCCTATGTGGGTTATGAATGCCTTATGAACCTGTCTTCTATGACATTCCATCAGACCACTATGAGGTCTACCTGTGTCGATTCTAAGCTTCCTGGAGCAACCGGAAGTGGTTAAATTGACCCAAAAGGTATTTGGATGTATATCACCACCAAAGGTGAAAATGACTCTGCATTCAACCCTGTGTAGATCAGTCAATTCTCAACTTAAAGACTTAAAACTCAGGATTCTGTAGGTTTCTATGTCAATCAAGACATGTGTGTATTTATAGCTTCCTGTGCCAACCGGAAGTGCCATAATTGGTGTCTCAGGGGCTGTTTGGAAGGGTTAAAAAAATCAGATCTGTCCAAAACTTCATATGTGTGATTGGTGTCAGAATGATATCAAATTGACTGATGGACGGTGAATTGCAGGTGACTCTTGTCCATTTGCAATATGTTTAAGCGGTGAGGTACCATCACCAAAAGCGACATTCTGAAATCAACCCAAACGAGCGATGGAGAGGTACCAGAATCACTGCCCAGCCATCCCGAGTTCATCGGGCCAGTCAATTTGGCATTCCTGCACGAATTTTCAGTGACTTTGCAAAAGTGAGAAAACATTTGCAATATGTTTTAACAGTTAGGTACCATCACCAAAAGTGACATTCTGAAATCAACCCAAACGAGCGATGGAGAGGTACCAGAATCACTGCCCAGCCATCCCGAGTTCATCGGGCCAGTCAATTTGGCATTCCTGCACGATTTTTATAGCATGACAAATTGGTGATGGTGAATGCCCAGTTAACCATATTGCAAATGCACAGTGACTTTGCAAGAGTGAGAAACATCACCAAATGGACATTCTGGAATCAACCCTAACGAGCGATGGAGAGGTACCAGAATCACTGCCCAGCCATCCCGAGTTCATCGGGCAAGTCAATTTGGCATTCCTGCACTAATTTTCAGTGACTTTGCAAAAGTGAGAAAACATTTGCAATATGTTTTAACAGTGAGGTACCATCACCAAAAGTGACATTCTGAAATCAACCCAAACGAGCGATGGAGAGGTACCAGAATCACTGCCCAGCCATCCCGAGTACATCGGGCCAGTCAATTTGGCATTCCTGCATGATTTTTATAGCATGACAAATTGGAGATGGTGAATGCACAGTTAACCATATTGCAAATGCACAGTGACTTTGCAAGAGTGAGAAACATCACCAAATGGGCATTCTGGAATCAACCCTAACGAGCGATGGAGAGGTACCAGAATCACTGCCCAGCCATCCCGAGTTCATCGGGCCAGTCAATTTGGCATTCCTGCACGAATTTTCAGTGACTTTGCAAAAGTGAGAAAACATTTGCAATATGTTTTAACAGTTAGGTACCATCACCAAAAGTGACATTCTGAAATCAACCCTAACGAGCGATGGAGAGGTACCAGAATCACTGCCCAGCCATCCTGAGTTCATCGGGCCAGTCAATTTGGCATTCCTGCACGATTTTTATAGCATGACAAATTGGAGATGGTGAATGCCCAGTTAACCATATTGCAAATGCACAGTGACTTTGCAAGAGTGAGAAACATCACCAAATGGACATTCTGGAATCAACCCTAACGAGCGATGGAGAGGTACCAGAATCACTGCCCAGCCATCCCGAGTTCATCGGGCCAGTCAATTTGGCATTCCTGCACGATTTTTATAGCATGACAAATTGGTAATGGTGAATGCCCAGTTAACCATATTGCAAATGCACAGTGACTTTGCAAAAGTGAGAAAACATAAACAAATGGACATGATGAAATCAACACCACGAGTGATTGAAAGGAACAACAATCACTGCCCGGCCATCCCGAGTTCATCAGGCCAGTCAATTTTGCATTTCTGCAGGATTTTTGAGCATGTCAAATTTCTTATGACATTTGGCCCCCACAAAACATATGCCTTATGCACAAGTAAAAAAATAAATACAAATTATGATAATAAAATATGACTAAAGTATGTTGATACAGTTCTTATACATGTGTAATTGACACAAAATTCTAAAGAATTTCGAAAAACGGTCCAGAAAGCACTTTTTTAGGGGTGTGTGAAGTTTTTTATGAAATTTAGCAATTTTTGACTTTTGACTTCTTATGAAATCATGTTCCAAATGGAGAAAACATATGCCTAATGCACAAGTAAAAATAAAAAAAATTATGATAATAAAATATGACTAAAGTATGTTGATACAGTTCTTATACGTGTGTGATTGACACAAAATTCAAAAAAATTCGAAAAACGGTCCAGAAAGCACTTTTTTAGGGGTGTGTGAAGTTTTTTATGAAATTTTGCAATTATTGACTTTTGACTTCTGACTTCCTATGAAATCATATTGCAAATGGAGAAAACACATGCAATAATGCGCAAGTTTAAAAAAATAAAAAATTATGATAATAAAATTGGACAAAAGTATATTCATACAGTTCTTACACATGTGTAATTGACAAAAAAAGCGAAAGAATTTCGAAAAACGGTCCAGAAAGCACTTTTTTAAGGGGTGATTTTAAGGGGTTTTTGACAAAAAATCAATTTTTTCAAAATTTGGCTTTTGGATGTTGACTTGGAGTCCATTTTCAATATGAAAAACCACGGTGGAGCGCACACGCCACCTGTTGGATTTTTGAAGTGTTACAACTGGCAATAGCCATATGGCATTTGAAGTACATTTTGCATGAATCAACGCCGATTTGGGTGGTATTGACCAATGTGTACATGGTTTGTACTATGCCAATAGTTTGCCATTCATTTTTGTCCAATACAGGGGGGAATTCCCTTACACCCTAACTGCCCCCAAACTGCCCCCTACACCCTAACTGCCCCCAAACTGCCCCCTACACCCTAACTGCCCCCTACACCCTAACTGCCCCCTACACCATAACTGCCCCCAAACTGCCCCCTACACCCTAACTGCCCCCAAACTGCCCCCTACACCCTAACTGCCCCCTACACCCTAACTGCCCCCTAACTGCCCCCTACACCCTAACTGCCCCCGAACTGCCCCCTACACCCTAACTGCCCCCTACATCCTAACTGCCCCCTAACTGCCCCCTACACCCTAACTGCCCCCTAACTGCCCCCTACACCCTAACTGCCCCCTAACTGCCCCCTACACCCTAACTGCCCCTAACTGCCCCCTAACTGCCCCCTAACTGCCCCCTACACCCTAACTGCCCCCTACACCCTAACTGCCCCATACACCCTAACTGCCCCCTAACTGCCCCCTAACTGCCCCCTAACTGCCCCCTACACCCTAACTGCCCCCTAACTGCCCCTACACCCTAACTGCCCCCTACACCCTAACTGCCCCTACACCCTAACTGCCCCCTAACTGCCCCCTACACCCTAACTGCCCCCTACACCCTAACTGCCCCCTACACCCTAACTGCCCCCTAACTGCCCCCTACACCCTAACTGCCCCCGAACTGCCCCCTACACCCTAACTGCCCCTACATCCTAACTGCCCCCTAACTGCCCCCTACACCCTAACTGCCCCCTAACTGCCCCCTACACCCTAACTGCCCCCTAACTGCCCCCTACACCCTAACTGCCCCCTAACTGCCCCCAACTGCCCCCTACACCCTAACTGCCCCCTACACCCTAACTGCCCCTACACCCTAACTGCCCCCTACACCCTAACTGCCCCTAACTGCCCCCTACACCCTAACTGCCCCCTAACTGCCCCTACACCCTAACTGCCCCCTACACCCTAACTGCCCCCTACACCCTAACTGCCCCCTAACTGCCCCCTACACCCTAACTGCCCCCTACACCCTAACTGCCCCCTACACCCTAACTGCCCCCTACACCCTAACTGCCCCCTAACTGCCCCCTACACCCTAACTGCCCCCTACACCCTAACTGCCCCCTAACTGCCCCCTACACCCTAACTGCCCCCTAACTGCCCCTAACTGCCCCCTACACCCTAACTGCCCCCTACACCCTAACTGCCCCCTAACTGCCCCCTAACTGCCCCCTACACCCTAACTGCCCCCTAACTGCCCCCTAACTGCCCCCTACACCCTAACTGCCCCCTAACTGCCCCATACACCCTAACTGCCCCCTAACTGCCCCCTACACCCTAACTGCCCCCTACACCCTAACTGACCCATAACTGCCCCTACACCCTAACTGCCCCCTACACCCTAACTGCCCCCTAACTGCCCCCTACACCCTAACTGCCCCCTAACTGCCCCCTAACTGCCCCCTAACTGCCCCCTACACCCTAACTGCCCCCTACACCCTAACTGCCCCCTACACCCTAACTGCCCCCTACACCCTAACTGCCCCCTAACTGCCCCCTAACTGCCCCCTAAACCCTAACTGCCCCCTAACTGTCCCCTACACCCTAACTGCCCCCTAACTGCCCCCTAACTGCCCCCTACACCCTAACTGCCCCCTACACCCTAACTGCCCCCTAACTGCCCCCTAACTGCCCCCTACACCCTAACTGCCCCCTAACTGCCCCCTAACTGCCCCCTACACCCTAACTGCCCCCTAACTGCCCCATACACCCTAACTGCCCCCTAACTGCCCCCTACACCCTAACTGCCCCCTACACCCTAACTGACCCCTACACCCTAACTGACCCATAACTGCCCCCTACACCCTAACTGCCCCCTACACCCTAACTGCCCCCTAACTGCCCCCTACACCCTAACTGCCCCCTACACCCTAACTGCCCCCTACACCCTAACTGCCCCCTACAACCTAACTGCCCCCTACACCCTAACTGCCCCCTAACTGCCCCCTACACCCTAACTGCCCCCTACACCCTAACTGCCCCCTACACCCTAACTGCCCCCTAACTGCCCCCTAACTGCCCCCTAACTGCCCCCTACACCCTAACTGCCCCCTACACCCTAACTGCCCCCTACACCCTAACTGCCCCCTAACTGCCCCCTACACCCTAACTGCCCCCTAACTGCCCCCTACACCCTAACTGCCCCCTAACTGCCCCATACACCCTAACTGCCCCCTAACTGCCCCCTACACCCTAACTGCCCCCTACACACTAACTGACCCCTACACCCTAACTGACCCATAACTGCCCCCTACACCCTAACTGCCCCCTACACCCTAACTGCCCCCTAACTGCCCCCTACACCCTAACTGCCCCCTAACTGCCCCCTAACTGCCCCTACACCCTAACTAACCCCTACACCCTAACTAACCCCTACACCCTACAGTTGAAGTCTGAAGTCTACATACACCTTAGCCAAATACATTTTTCACAATTCCTGACATTTAATCCAAGTAAAAATTCCCTGTTTTTGTTCAGTTAGGATCACCACTTTATTTTAAGAATGTGAAATGTCAGAATAATAGTAGAGAGAATGATTTGCTTGAATATATCCACATAATTTCCCTATCTCATGATGCCATCTATTTTGTGAAGTGCACCAGTCCTTCCTGCAGCAAAGCACCCCCACAACATGATGCTGCCACCCCCGTGCTTCACGGTTGGGATGGTGTTCTTCGGCTTGCAAGCCTCCTCCTTTTTCCTCCAAACATAACGATGGTCATTATGGCCGTACAGTTATATTTTTGATTCATTAGACCAGAGGACATTTCTCCAAGAAGTACGATCTTTGTCCCCATGTGCAGTTGCAAACCATAGTCTGTTTTTTAATGGCGGTTTTGGAGCAGTGGCTTCTTCCTTGCTGAGCGTCCTTTCAGGTTATGTCGATATAGGACTCGTTTTACTGTGGATATAGATACTTTTGTACCTGTTTCCTCCAGCATCTTCACAAGTTCCTTTGCTGTTGTTCTGGGATTGATTTGCACTTTTCGCACCAAAGTACGTTCATCTCTAGGAGACAGAACTCCTTTCCTTCCTGAGTGGTATGACGGCTGTGTGGTCCCATGGTGTTTCTACTTGCGCACTATTGCTTGTAGAGATGAACGTGGTACCTTCAGATGTTTGGAATTTGCTCCCAGACTTGTGGAGATCTACGAAAGAAATGCTGAGGTCTTGGCTGATTTCTTTTGATGTTCCCATGATGTCAAGCAAAGAGGCACTGAGTTTGAAGGTAGGCCTTGAAATACATCCACAGGTACACCTCCAATTTACTAAAATTATGTCAATTAGCCTTATCAGAAGCTTCTAAAGCAATGATGTAATTTTCTGTAATTTTCCAAGATGTTTAAAGGCACAGTCAACTTATTGTATGTTAACTTCTGACCCACTGGAATTGTGATACAGTGAATTATAAGCAAATAATCTGTCTGTAAACAATTGTTGGAAAGATTACATGTGTCATGAACAAAGTAGATGCCCTAACCGAATTACCTAGACATTTGTGGAGTGGTTGAAAAGCAAGTTTTAATGACTGGCAACAGTTTAGGGAAGGCCCTTTCCTGTTTCAGCATGACAATGCTCCTGTGCACAAAGCGAGGTCCATACAGAAATGGTTTGTCGAGATCGGTGTGGAAGTACTTGACTGGCCTGCACAGAGCCCTGACCTCAACACCCATTGAACACCTTTGGGATGAATTGGAACGCTGACTGTGAGCCAGGCCTTATTGCCCAACATCAGTACCGACCTCACTAATGCTTTTGAGGCTGAATGGAAGCAAGTCCCTGCAGCAATGTTCCAACATCTAGTGGAAAGCCTTCCCAGAAGAGTGGAGGCTGTTATAGCAGCAATATTCCTACATCTAGTGGAAAGCCTTCCCAGAAGAGTGGAGGCTGTTATAGCAGCAATGTTCCTACATCTAGTGGAAAGCCTTCCCAGAAGAGTGGAGGCTGTTATAGCAGCAATGTTCCTACATCTAGTGGAAAGCCTTCCCAGAAGAGTGGAGGCTGTTATAGCAGCAATGTTCCAACATCTAGTGGAAAGCCTTCCCAGAAGAGTGGAGGCTGTTATAGCAGCAATGTTCCAACATCTAGTGGAAAGCCTTCCCAGAAGAGTGGAGGCTGTTATAGCAGCAATGTTCCAACATCTAGTGGAAACCTTCCCAGAAGAGTGGAGGCTGTTATAGCAGCAATGTTCCTACATCTAGTGGAAAGCCTTCCCAGAAGAGTGGATGCTGTTATAGCAGCAATGTTCCAACATCTAGTGGAAAGCCTTCCCAGAAGAGTGGAGGCTGTTATAGCAGCAATGTTCCTACATCTAGTGGAAAGCCTTCCCAGAAGAGTGGAGGCTGTTATAGCAGCAATCTTCCAACATCTAGTGGAAAGCCTTCCCAGAAGAGTGGAGGTTGTTATAGGAGCAAGGGGGGGGACCAACTCCATATTAATGCCCATGATTTTGGAATGAGATGTTGGAAGAGCAGGTGTCCACATCCTGTTGGTCATGTAGTGTATAGACCTACTTGTATTTCTATAAACCCTGAAGAACTCTTCAATACCTCTACTAGTCCAGTCTGGTGCGTGGATTCTCATACTGCGATCCAGCTCACCGACAGCCTCCAGGTGGCGTTGCAGCTGTTCCAGAGCAGCCTCCTGCTCCCTCCGCAAGCCGTTCCAACACACGCCTCGTGCTCCCTCCGCAAGCCGTTCCAACACACGCCTCGTGCTCCCTCTGCAAGCCGTTCCAACACACGCCTCGTGCTCCCTCTGCAAGCCGTTCCACCACACGCCTCGTGCTCCCTCTGCAAGCCGTTCCAACACACGCCTCGTGCTCCCTCTGCAAGCCGTTCCACCACACGCCTCGTGCTCCCTCTCCGCAAGCCGTTCCAACACACGCCTCGTGCTCCCTCTGCAAGCCGTTCCAACACACGCCTCGTGCTCCCTCTGCAAGCCGGTCCACCACACGCCTCGTGCTCCCTCTGCAAGCCGTTCCAACACACGCCTCGTGCTCCCTCTGCAAGCCGTTCCACCACACGCCTCGTGCTCCCTCTGCAAGCCGTTCCAACACACGTCTCGTGCTCCCTCCGCAAGCCGTTCCACCACACGCCTCGTGCTCCCTCCGCAAGCAGTTCCAACACACGCCTCGTGCTCCCTCCGCAAGCCGTTCCAACACACGCCTCGTGCTCCCTCTGCAAGCCGTTCCAACACACGCCTCGTGCTCCCTCTGCAAGCCGTTCCAACACACGCCTCGTGCTCCCTCTGCAAGCCGTTCCAACACACGCCTCGTGCTCCCTCCGCAAGCCGTTCCAACACACGCCTCGTGCTCCCTCTGCAAGCCGTTCCAACACACGCCTCGTGCTCCCTCTGCAAGCCGTTCCAACACACGCCTCGTGCTCCCTCTGCAAGCCGTTCCAACACACGCCTCGTGCTCCCTCTGCAAGCCGTTCCAACACACGCCTCGTGCTCCCTCCGCAAGCTGTTCCAACACACGCCTCGTGCAACGCCTGGAACTCCCCCTGGATCCGAGCCAAATTTCTACAGGGACGGAGAGAAGGATGGACTTCAAACGGGACATATGTTGACACCATCAATAAATCAACTCCATTAAATGAAATGTCCCTCTGGCAATATTAAGTTGACTGACTGAACGATTGACGATGTATCAATAGTCGTGTGTGTGTGTGTGTGTGTGTGTGTGTGTGTGTGTGTGTGTGTGTGTGTGTGTGTGTGTGTGTGTGTGTGTGTGTGTGTGTGTGTGTGTGTGTGCGCGTGTGCGCATGCACGTGCGCGTGCGTGTGTGTGCGTGTGTGTGTGTGGGCATCACCTGAGATTAACTGACCTAAGAGTGCACAAACACACGCATGAATCAGGAAACACACACGGACAGAGACATATACTCACTAATAATCAAACACATCCACCCCATATACACACACAGTAATAACCAAACACATCCACCCCATATACACACACAGTAATAACCAAACCCCATCCATAAGGATGGAACATAAATAACTCTCTCCAAACTACAGACCTCAACTTCAACACACTAATGATCTGAACCGACCGTGCCTCGAGTATGTCGAAAGAATCAAGCCTTTAGACATTAGTCATAATTATCCTTCAATATACTTGCCAAACATGGCGTTTAGCCAATATTTACGTAATTAATTAAGTCTCATTAAAGTATTCATATCATCACGTTAGCATCGGTTTGGACATGAGGCTGTAGCTAGTATTCATATCATCACGTTAGCATCGGTTTGGACATGAGGCTGTAGCTAGTATTCATATCATCACGTTAGCATCGGTTTGGACATGAGGCTGTAGCTAGTATTAATATCAACATGTTAGCATCGGTTTGGACATGAGGCTGTAGCTAGTATTCATATCATCACGTTAGCATCGGTTTGGACCTGAGGCTGTAGCTAGTATTCATATCATCACGTTAGCATCGGTTTGGACATGAGGCTGTAGCTAGTATTCATATCATCACGTTAGCATCGGTTTGGACCTGAGGCTGTAGCTAGTATTCATATCATCAAGTTAGCATCGGTTTGGACATGGGGCTGTAGCTAGTATTCATATCATCACGTTAGCATCGGTTTGGACATGAGGCTGTAGCTAGTATTAATATCAACATGTTAGCATCGGTTTGGACATGAGGCTGTAGCTAGTATTCATATCATCACGTTAGCATCGGTTTGGACCTGAGGCTGTAGCTAGTATTCATATCATCACGTTAGCATCGGTTTGGACATGAGGCTGTAGCTAGTATTCATATCATCACGTTAGCATCGGTTTGGAGGCTGTAGCTAGTATTCATATCATCACGTTAGCATCGGTTTGGACCTGAGGCTGTAACTAGTATTCATATCATCATGTTAGCATCGGTTTGGACCTGAGGCTGTAACTAGTATTCATATCATCATGTTAGCATCGGTTTGGACATGAGGCTGTAGCTAGTATTCATATCATCACGTTAGCATCGGTTTGGAGGCTGTAGCTAGTATTCATATCATCATGTTAGCATCGGTTTGGAGGCTGTAGCTGGTATTCATATCATCATGTTAGCATCGGTTTGGACATGAGGCTGTAGCTAGTATTCATATCATCACGTTAGCATCGGTTTGGAGGCTGTAGCTAGTATTCATATCATCATGTTAGCATCGGTTTGGAGGCTGTAGCTAGGACCCACACATGCAGTCAGAGCCAGTCCTAGCAGTGGCTCCCAGGGCTGAGTACCTTAACTTAATGTCATGTCTCATCTCGTGCCCTGTACATACATGTTAATGTCATGTCTCATCTCGTGCCCTGTACATACATGTTAATGTCATGTTTCATCTCATGCCCTGTACATACATGTTATTGTCATGTCTCATCTCGTGCCCTGTAGATACATGTTATTGTCATGTCTCATCTCGTGCCCTGTACATACATGTTAATGTCATGTCTCATCTCGTGCCCTGTACATACATGTTATTGTCATGTCTCATCTCGTGCCCTGTAGATACATGTTATTGTCATGTCTCATCTCGTGCCCTGTACATACATGGTAATGTCATGTCTCATCTCGTAGGGGGATATGGATCTGCAGGCTTACAGGGCCACCAGTTGCCCATCCCTGATATTAAGGCAAATAAAGAAATATGAAGGTAGAGGAAAGTGACCTTTGGCTGGAGATGATGCATCCCAAATGGCACCCAATTCCTTATATAGTGCACTACCACCCTGGTCGTAAGTAGTAGTGCACTATAAATGCTACAGGGTCATTTTGGGATGACCACGAGTAAATTGTCATTACACTGTGCTGCTTGGGGGGGGGGACAGAAAGGGGGATGGGGGAGAGAGAGACAGAGGGAGAGAGAGACAGAGGGAGAGAGACAGATAGAAAACGAAAGAGTAACAGACAGAGACGAGAAGCCATTTTTTGTCCCAATTCCTTAACTCAAAGGTCACTTTCCTTTCCTGCTTAGATATGACAACCAGGGTCTGAAGGCACAGTGATGCCAAAACCGTTGGTGGTCTACCAAATACATTACTGGAAGCTTGTATATAGATTTCTGACAAAAAAAATGTGTTTTACAGCCGTCAGTTTACTAGCTGTTAGTCAGCACCACTACCAACGTTTTGGGGTGTGAGCCAACTCATGCTTTTCATTAGTATAACAATAACACACCACCACACAAAATTACACAAAAGAAACCAACTCACCTCAAACCAACCAACTCAAACCAACCAACTCACCTCAAACCAAACAACTCAAACCAACCAACCAACTCAAACCAACCAACTCACCTCAAACCAACCAACTCACCTCAAACCAACCTACTCACCTCAAACCAACCAACTCAAACCAACCAACTCACCTCAAACCAACCAACTCACCTCAAACCAACCAACTCACCTCAAACCAACCAACTCAACTCAAACCAACCAACTCACCTCAAACCAACCAACTCACCTCAAACTACACCACCTCAAACCAACCAACTCACCTCAAACCAACCAACTCACCTCAAACCACACCACCTCAAACCAACCAACTCACCTCAAACCAACTCACCTCAAACCACCTCACCTCAAACCAACTCACCTCAAACCACCTCACCTCAAACCACCTCACCTCAAACCACACCACCTCAAACCAACCAACTCACCTCAAACCACCTCAAACCAACCAACTCACCTCAAACCAACCAACTCACCTCAAACCACACCACCTCAAACCAACCAACTCACCTCAAACCACCTCACCTCAAACCACACCACCTCAAACCAACCAACTCACCTCAAACCACACCACCTCAAACCACACCACCTCAAACCAACCAACTCACCTCAAACCAACCAACTCACCTCAAACCACACCACCTCAAACCAACCAACTCACCTCAAACCACACCACCTCAAACCACACCATCTCAAACCAACCAACTCACCTCAAACCAACCAACTCACCTCAAACCAACCAACTCACCTCAAACCACACCACCTCAAACCAACCAACTCACCTCAAACCACACCACCTCAAACAAACCAACTCACCTCAAACCACACCACCTCAAACCAACCAACACACCTCAAACCAACCAACTCACCTCAAACCAACCAACTCACCTCAAACCAACCAACTCACCTCAAACCACACCACCTCAAACAACACCACCTCAAACCAACCAACTCACCTCAAACCACACCACCTCAAACCAACCAACACACCTCAAACCAACTCACCTCAAACCACACCGCCACAAACCAACTCGCCACAAACCAACCCAACCCACCTCAAACCATCCCGCCACAAACCAAACCGCCACAAACCAACACACCTCAAACCAACCACAAACCAACCCACCTCAAGCATACCCACAACAAACCAACAAACCGGCAGGTAGCCTTGTGGTTAGAGCGTTGGACTAGTAACCGGAAGGTTGCAAGTTCAAATCCCCGAGCTGACAAGGTACAAATCTGTTGAACTGCCCCTGAACAGGCAGTTAACCAACTGTTCCTAGGCCATCATTGAAAATAAGAATTTGTTCTTAACTGACTTGCCGAGTTAAATAAAGGTAAAAATAAATAAAAATTAAAACCCACCTCAAACATACCCACCTCAAACCAACACTAAACATACCCACAACAAACCAACCCACCACAAACCGCAAAAGACAACCCTCTCTTAAAATAACTAACTCACATTTGGGACATAACAGTCCAAGGTGGAGGCCCTAACCTTCTTCACCATGGCCGTCACCAGATAGTTGGTCTGGAAGTGTTTGTTGGTGAACTCCTTCCTACACTGGGGACAGGAAACCGGTGTCTGGGTACCCCTCCAGTAGGTACTGATACAGTGCTTACAGAAGTGATGCATGCACCCCAGCATCACCGGCTCAGTAAAGACGTCACAGCAGGTGGCGCAGGTCAAGTCTTCTCTGAGACTGGACTGGCTCTTACTGTTGGGAGCTGCTGCAGACATGATGAGGACGCTCTGTTCTTTTGTAATGAGAGGCACTTCAGTTCATAGACAGGCTAGAGGCCGACCACAGGTCAGATAATGCTGTTGTGATAAAACACAGACACGCCCCTTTCATCTTCTTCCTATCAGTACAGTAACTGCACGCCGAGCTACACTGATAGACTGTGATATCAACTGACAGTAGTCTAATAGTTTACCCCATTAGCTTTCTAAACATCTATTGTGGAATTTGTCGAAACACGAACTGTGTTTTCAGCCAGGCTACAATATAAACATCAGCCTTCAGAGAGAGGGCACCCAGCCAGCAAATGACATTAGTTCTATTACAAAGCTGTTGGAGTTCTGTCTCTAAGAGATGAATGTACTTTGGTGCGAAAAGTGCAAATCAATCCCAGAACAACAGCAAAGGACCTTATGAAGATGCTGGAGGAAGGTACAAAACAATCTATATCCACAGTAAAACGAGTCCTATATCGAAATAACCTGAAAGGTCGCTCAGCAAGGAAGATGCCACTGCTCCAAAACCGCCATTAAAAAAACAGACTATGGTTTGCAACTGCACATGGGGACAAAGATCGTACTTTTTGGAGAAATGTCCTCTGGCAGCTAAATAGCATCTGGCGAGAAAAAAAAAACATTTAAAAAAATGTTGCGTTAGTTAGCTAGTTAGCTAGTTAGCTAGTTAGTTAGTTAGTTAGTATGCTAGTTAGTTAGTTAGCTAGTTACTTAGTTAGCTAGTTAGCTAGTTAGTTAGTTAGCTAGTTAGTTAGTTAGCTAGTTAGTATGCTAGATAGTTTGCCAGCTAACTATAACCACAGGGTTTCTAAACCCAGAGGTACAACATCTTGAGGCATCCGGGAACGCTTTCAAGGCAGACCAACACGACCAGGCCCGGGGTTTGGGGTTTGAGAATGCAATGAGAGAAGTAAAACATTATTCTTTCTCTGTTCATTTTCTCGAAATCTAAAGGCACAACGTAGATTCAAGCCAATGTCTTAAGTAGTTAACCACTTAAATACTCTTACATTTATATTATGAATATGCTTCACTGCTCCCACCCGACCACTGACGTAATCCTTTGAAATATCTGTATATATTCTTAAAAAAACAAATAACAACGACTATCTATATATCTCTCCACACACCGTCTCACGCCCCCATTCTCTCCTGCCCTAAATCGTGTCCACATCTATACTTGGTTTCAGGAAAAATCCACGGAGGAACGTTCCCCAATGCTGGCCATGGATCCCTGGATCATTCACGTACCACTGTTTACTTTGTACTGACCAGATGGACCAATTACCTCAGCCTTTGTACTTTTGGGACGTGCCCAGAACATCTTGTATTCTGTTCAGGGTTGCCATGTCTGCGATTTACCAGGAAAATTGGGCTACTTTGAAATGTCGCAGGTGAAAATGTATTTCAGGTTTTTGGGCCTACTTCTAAATTGTACTAAATTGCAATATATATTTGACTGTGACCTGCAACTGCTGACTATCCGGCAGTGGCAGTGAGGCAGCCTGTTGTTGAATGTGTGAATAGTGGGGAGAGCCAGAGGGCTGTGTGTTGAGACTGAGCGCTGCAGCTGAGTCACATGCAAAATACATTTTGAAGACTGGCAGGTCGGATAGGGGAGACTTGTTTGTGGAGAGGATGGTGCTGTTAATGGGATTGGAGAGGATGGTGCTGTTAATGGGATTGGTGTGGTGTCGCAAAGTGGTGTCTCTATTTCACTTTCTAAGAGGAACAGGACTAATGAAGAAAATTTAATGTCGGTAGGCCGTGACTGGCCTCACACTCCAGTACAGTAGGGGGCGCTGTATGCACCATTGGAAGTTGGATGCGGATCCCGTCAGCCCAATCCCACAGCAGAAGAAGAATGATCCAGTTGGGTTGTGAAAGATGGTGGAAAATGAGGCTTCATTTAAAACTGCTAGAGAGTCGGGTGAAGATAATAGCACAGAGAATGAGAGGGAATGGGTTACAAAGAAGAAGGAAAACAAGAGAAGTAACGCTGTGGTGGACAATAGGAACCCCCTAGACTCGGTTTTAGTCGGAATGAGGGTGTTGGACCAATGCTTCCTGGGAAATCCGTTTAACGTCTCGAGGAACATTTGAAGGAAAGTGTGGAGTTGGTGAGTTACAAGAAGCCATCTTATTTAAATTTTTTGTGTGTCTGCGAAGTAGAAGAAGCGCTTGTAAGCCTCAAAAAGAGTGGAACGTTTCCTGTATTGTTTTTTGAAGCAGGGTGCTCATCAAGGGGGTTATTTCTGGGGTGTCTCAAGAAGTAAAGGCAGAGGATTGAACCTTTCTAGGGCAGGCGTTCCGCTAGCGGAACTCCTCGACAACATTCCGCTGAAAAGGCACACATTAAAATCCAATACAGCAAATGAATGATACACTTCTTGTTAAAACTTCTTTGGGATAGGGGGCAGCATTTTCACTTTTGGATAAATAGCGTGCCCAAATTCAACTTCCTGCTACTCATCCCCAGAAAAGATAAGATATGAATATTATTAGTAGATTTGGATAGAAAACACTCTGAAGTTTCTAAAACTGTTTGAATCATGTCTGTGAGTATAACAGAACTTATGTAGCAGGCAAAACCCCAAGGACTAACCATTCAGATTTTTTTTTTTAGGTCACTGTCTATTCAATGAGTTTTCATTGGGAAACCAGATTTCTAAGGGAATTGTTTGCAGTAGAAATTGTAGAAACTTTAGAAATTGGTTGAGGTTATTCCTTTGTGTAATGAAGAAGTACGGCCATCTTGAACAAGTGTCACGTCATGTGTACTGTTTGATAGAGGCGCCTGTATTGAACACAGATCATCCCGTCTTCAATTTTATCGATCATTTACGTTTAATTAAAAATACCTAAAGTTGTGTTGCAAAAGTAGTTTAAAATGTTCTGGCAAAGTTTACAGGTAACTTTTGAGATATTTTGTAATGACGTTGGTCAAGTTTGAACCAGTGTTTTTCGGGATCAAACGCGCCAAATAAATGGGCATTTTGGATATATATGGACGGAATTAATAGAACAAAAGGACCATTTGTGATGTTTATGGGACATATTGGAGTGCCAACAAAAGAAGCACGTCCAAGGTAAGGCATGATTTATATATTTTCTTTCTGCGTTTTGTTTTTGCCTGCAGAATTGAAATATGATTCTCTCATTGTTTACTGTTGTCATCAGATAATAGCATCTTATGCTTTTGCCGGAACGCCTTTTTTGAAAACATGTTGGCTGGATTCACAACGAGTGTAGCTTTAATTTGGTATCTTAAATGTGTGATTTAATGAAATTTTTATATCATTTTTTAAAATTTGGCGTTCTGCATTTTCCCTGGCTATTGGCCAGGTGGGACTCTAGTGTCCCACATATCCCAGAGAGGTTTTTAACAGGCGTGCCTAGTTAATTTGTACAATTTATTTCCTTTTTATTGCGTTTGAGCCAATCAGTCGTGTTGTGACAAGGGTGCTATACAGAAGATTGCCCTATTTGGTAGTATTTATATATAAATTAATAAGTAATGCTTATTCCCTGCTACATTCCAAGATAACCAACTGACAGCTCAAGACTAAACTTCACTCGCGTCATCCTTGTGGTATTGAGAGATAATCAAGGTAATGCTCTCAGTGATTGCACCTAAAGGAAGCTGGGGTTTTCAGTCCAACCCTCTTCCTGGAGATCTACTGTCCAGTATGTTTTCAGTCCAACCCTAATTGAGCATATCTGATTCAGCTATTTAAGTTCTTGTTGAGCAGCTAATTAGTAGAATCAGGTGTGTTAAATTAGGGTTGGACTGAAAATCTACAAGACGGTAGATCTCCAGGAAGAGGGTTGGACTGAAAACCCACACGACGGTAGATCTCCAGGAAGAGGGTTGGACTGAAAACGCACAGGACAGTAGATCTCCAGGAAGAGGGTTGGACTGAACCCACAGGACGGTAGATCTCCAGGAAGAGGGTTGGACTGAAAACCCACAGGACGGTAGATCTCCAGGAAGAGGGTTGGACTGAAAACGCACAGGACGGTAGATCTCCAGGAAGAGGGTTGGACCGAAAACCCACAGGATGGTAGAGGGTTGGGCAGCCCTGCTCTATATGAATGGTAACAGCTCTATCAAACTGGACTTTTTCTGTAGGGCCTTCAAGACTCTCTATACGAATGGTAACAGCTCTATCAAACTGCACTTTTTCTGTAGGGCTTTCAAGACTCTCTATACGAATGAATGGTAACAGCTCTATCAAACTGGACTTTTTGTGATTTGCGTTAAAGAGAGGAACCAGGCAAGGTTGTCCCATCTCACCGTATCTGTTTTTATCACCACAGCTTTTTACAAATGCTATTAACAATAGTCCTGTAGTAGGTATTTCCATAGCAAATAGATGTATATAAGCTGGCTGACGATGCTACACTTTTTCTTAAAGATGCTGGTCAGATTCCCATATCAATCAATGTGATATAATTATGTGAACTCATGGCTGTCAAAAATTGTGTGACACCTTCATATTATGGTATTTATTCCAGTGAAATAAAACTTACATATTTAGGCATAACATTTACTAAGGATCAGAAGTCTAGAGGCTTCCTAATATTAACCCTGTTATTCAGAAAACCCAGTGTCACGACTTCTACCGAAGGTAACTCCTCTCCCTGTTCGGGCGGCGCTCGGCGTCGCCGGTTTCCTAGCCGCCACCGATCCCTTTTTCCTTTTCTGTTTGTTTTGTCTTTGATTCCTTTTTCACACCTGGTTTCATTTGTGTTTAATTCTGTGTGCATAAGGGTAACCTGTTGCCTGCCTTAGTTCATACGGAATTATTTATTATTTAATTACTTGTGGTTGTTGTGATCGTTTGTATTTGATGTTTGTTGTTTTCACGGTTACACAGATGTATTTAAAGTGTCGGAACTGTGTTTGTTCCTCCATGTGATCTGAGTTTCTAGAGCGTAGTTTTGGATTTTTCATCTGTGCCATTTTTGTATTGGTGGACTACATTATTAAACACGCTTCTCAGACATACCTGCTCTCCTGTGCCTGACTCCTACACCTCTCACCAAGACGCATGCTATCACACCCAGAAGAAGCTAAATCAATGGCTACAGTGGAACTTGTCTTTAAAAGGAGGAATCCCAATAACCAAGGCTGATGGGGAGGATCTCTAGACGAACATATGCTCTTCCCTTCTATATATTGACAGGAAAATAACATCAATTGGATGAGACAATTCCTAAGAAGACCCTCTGAAGTTAACTTCCATTACCCCTGTTGACTCATCAATAGACCTGATCCTCAGATACACTCCATTAGCCCTGCTGACTCATCAGTTGGACAGATTAGTTTTTCTTTTGGTCCATACAATAACAGAGCTATATGTGCCTTGTTTCAACAGGATGTTGTATCGATATACTTTATGGTTGATTGATAACATCTGTTGGAAAAAAGTTTGGATGTTGCCTCACACATACTTATTAACAAAATTAAGGACGTTTCTTTAAAAGCAGAAATTGTAAATTTTGTAACGACCACCTGTCACGTTCTGACCATAGTTCTGTTATTTTATTCTTTGTTTTAGTATGGTCAGGGCGTGAGTTGGAGTGGGCAGTCTGTTTGTTTTTCTATGTTGGTTTTTGTGTTCGGCCTAGTATGGTTCTCAATCAGAGGCATGTGTCGTTAGTTGTCTATGATTGAGAATCATACTTAGGTAGCCTTTTTTCCACCTGGGTTTTGTGGGTGTTTATTTCCTGTTTAGTGTTTTGTCATTCACCTTACGGGACTGTTCATTTGTTGTTTATGGTTTTTGTTCAGTATTCATTTTGCTTAATTAAATTCTGGACACTTACCACGCTGCGTTTTGGTCCTCCAATCCTTCTCGCTACTCCACCTCAGAAGAGGTGGACGAAATCCCTTACATCACCCGTAAAGTGTCACACCTTCTATGGCATTGTATCAATGTAAAGAATAAATGGCAAGACATCGGTAAATTTATAATGGATCACATTTCTGAAGATTTTACTGAACAAAAAAAAGTACGCAACATTCAACAATTTTCACGATTTTACTGAGTTACAGTTCATACTAGGAAATCAGTCCATTGGAATGCATTCATTAGGCCCTAATATATGGATTTCACATGACTGGGCAGGGGCACAGCCTGAGAGGGTATAGGCCCAACCACTTGAGAGCCCACTGTGGAGCCAGGCCCAGCCTATCAGAATGAGTTTTCCCCCAAAAAGGGCTTTATTACAGACAGAAATACTCCTCAGTTTCATCAGCTGTCTTGGTGGCTGGTCTCAAGACCATCCTGCAGGTGAAGAAGCCGGATGTGGAGGTCCTGGGCGTGCGTGGTTGCATGTGGTCTGCGATTGTAAGGCCAGGTTGGACGTAGTGCCAAATTCTCTGAAACGACATTGGCAATAGCTCTGGTGAATTTATTGGCAACAGCCCTGGTGAAATCTTTGGCAACAGCTCTGGTGGACATTGCTGCAGTCAGGGACCTCAAAACTTGAGACATCTGTTAGAGTGGCCTTTTATTGTCCCCAGCACAAGATGCACCTGTGTAATGATCATTCTGCTTAATCAGCTTCTTGATATGCCACACTTGTCAGGTGGATGGATTATCTTGGCAAAGGAGAAATGTTCACTAACAGGGATGTAAAAAACTTTGTTTTCTCTATTTTGGTTAGGCCAGGGTGTGACTAGGGTGGGCATTCTATATTCTATTTTCTATGTTTTTGTCCCTTATTTTAACTTCTTGACCCACCCATCCCGTTAGCGGGATCATTTCCGTCAACATTCGCTGAATTGCAGCGCACCAAATTAAAATTAAATTACGAAAAATATTTAATTTTCATGAAATCACAAGTGCAATATAACAAAACACAGCTTAGCTTGTTGTTAATCCACCTGGAGTGTCAGATTTCAATAAAGCTTTTCGGAGAAAGCATACCAAGCGTTTATGTAACAACATCTCTCTCAGTAGACAAAATATTACAAACAGCTAGCAGCCAAGTAGATTGGTCACCAAAGTCACCTTTGATGATCTTCGGATGTTTACACTCACGAGACTCCCAGTTACACAATAAATGTTCCTTTTGTTCCATAAAGATTATTTTTATATCCAAAATACCTCCATTTGTTTGGCGCGTTATGTTCAGAAATCCACAGGCTCCAGCGGTCACGACATCGCAGACAAAACTTCCAAATAGTATCCGTAATGTTCACAGAAACATGTCAAACGTCTTTTATAATCAATCCTCAGGTTGTTTATACAATATATAATCGATGATATATCAACCTGGGCTTTTGCTTCCTCAATAGGAGAGAAACAGACAATGGCTGTCCCAAACTGTTGCGCAAGCAAAACTCTGGGGACACCCAGCTATACACTGACGCGATGTGGTCTTTCTCGCTAATTTTTCAAAATAGAAGTCTGAAACTATGTCTAAAGACTGTTCCCAATATGGGGAAGCCATAGGAAAAGTAATCAGGTTGATATCCCTTTAAATGGAGGGAAGGAATTCAATGGAACATGGAGCTTTCAAAATAAAGGCCACTTCCTGGTTGAATTTTCCTCAGGTTTTCGCCTGCAATAACAGTTCTGTTATACTCACAGACAATATTTTGGACCGTTTTGGAAACTTTAGAGTGTTTTCTATCCTAATCTGACAATTATATGCATATTCTAGATTCTGGGCCTGAGAAATAGGCAGTTAAATTTGGGTACGTTTTTCATCCAAAAATCTAAATACTGCCCCCTACACTCAACAGTTTAAGGTGTTAAATTAACCACTATGCCCTGCCCATAGGCCAACCCCCATCATCCAAATGTATTTATAAAGCCCTTTTTACATCAGCCGATGTCACAAAGTGCTGTACAGAAACCCAGCCTAAAATCACAAACAGCAAGCAATGCAGATGTAGAAGCATGGTGGCTCAAAAAAACTCCCTAGAAAGTCAAGAACCTAGGAAGAAACCTAGAGCGGAACCAGGCTCTGAAGGGTGGCCAGTACTCTTCTGGCTGTGACATGTGGAGATTATAACAGTACATGGCCAAGATGTTCAAACGTTACTAGATGACCAGCACAGTCAAATAATAACAATCACAGTGGTTGTAGAGGGTGAAACAGGTCAGCTCCTCAGGAATAAATGTAATTTGGCTTTTCATAGCCAAGCATTCAGAGTTAGAGACAGCAGGTGCGGTAGAGAGAGAGTCGAAAACAGCAGGTCCGGGACAAGGTAGCATGTCCAGTGGACAGGTCACAGGCAGAACAGGTTAAAATTGTGCAGCAACAAGACCAGGTGGACTGGAGACAGCATGGAGTCATCAGGCCAGGTAGTCCTGAGGCATGGTCCCAGGGCTCAGGTCCTCCGGGAGGGGAGGGAGAGAGGGAGAGCAAATTAGAGGGAGCATGCTTAAATTCACAGAGGACACCGGAAAAGACAGGGGAAATACTCAAGATATAACAGACTGACCCTAGCCCCCCGATTAATAGACTTTTTCAGCATAAATACTGGAGGCTGAGACAGGAGGGGTCAGGAGACACCATTTTAAAGATAAAATTCTTGTTAATCATAATTAATGTCTGAATTCAAAAAGGATTTACAGCGAAAGCACCACAAACGATTATGTTAGGTCACCACCAAGCCACAGAAAAACAACCAAAGAGAGGAGTCACAAAAAGCAGAAATAGAGATAAAATTAATCACTAACCTTTGATGATCTTCATCAGATGACACTCATATGACTTCATGTTACACAATACAGTATGTTTTGTTTGATAAAGTTCATATTTATATAAAAAACTCTGAGTTTGCATTGGTACGTTAAGTTCAGTAGTTCAAAAACACGCGGTGATATTGCAAAGAGCCACATCAATTTACAGAAATACTCATAATAAACATTGATAAAGATACGACTATTATACATGGAACTTTCGATAAACTTCTCCTTAATGCAACCGCTGTGTCAGATTTCAAAAAAACTTTACGGAGAAAGCAAACCATGCAATAATCTGAGTACAGCGTTCAGACAACAAAGCAGCCAAAAAGATACCCGCCATATTGGGTAGTCAACATTACTCCGAAATAGCATTTTAAATATTCACTTACCTTTGATTATCTTCATCAGAATGCACTCCCAGGAATCCCAGTTCCACCATAAATGTTTGATTTGTTTGATAATGTCCATCAGTTATATCCAAATATCTTATTTTGTTTGGTCATTTGGTAAACAAATCCAAAAGTGCGTTCAGGTCGCACCGAACGTCGGACGAACAGTTCAAATTGTTCCGTTACAGCCCGTAGAAACATGCCAAACTAAGTGTGGAATCAATCTTTAGGGTGTTTTTAACATAAAACTTCATTAATGTTCCAACCGGACAATTCCTTTGTCTGTACAAATGAAGTGGCACGTAGCTACCTTTCACGTGAGCGTGCCAGACCGAGGCTGTGGCACTCTGCCAGACCACTCACTAAAAGAGCTATTATGAGCCCCTACTTTAGAGCTTCTGGTGGAAGCCTTGGGAAGTGAAACATAACTAATATCACCCTGTATCTTCAATGGGGGCTGAGTTGAAAAACTAAAAACCTCTGATTTTTTCTCAGGTTTTTGCCTGGCATATGAGTCCTGTTATACTCACATACATCATTCAAACAGTTTTAGAAACTTCAGAGTGTTTTCCATCCAAATTCACTAATTATATGCATATTCTAGCTTTTACGGCTGAGTAGCAGGCAGCTTAATTTGGGCATATTGATGTTTTTCATCCAAGCTACCCAATACTGCCCCCTACCCCAAAGAAGTTAAAGAGGAGTCTGTAATTTGCAGTCTAATGATCATAATCATTTCGTCAAAGAAGTTCATGCATTTACCACTGCTGAAGTTAAAGCCATCCTCTCTTGGGGAATGCTGCTTTTTAGTTAGCTTTGTGATAGCATCAAAAATAAATGTTGGATTCTCCTCAATTAAGTTGGAAAAATAGGATGATCGAGCAGCAGTGAGGGCTCTTCGATACTGCACGGTAGTGTCTTTCCAAGCTAGTCGGAAGACTTCCAGTTTGGTGGAGCACCATTTCCGTTCCAATTTTCTGGAAGCTTGCTTCAGGGCCCGGGTATTTTCTGGAAGCTTGCTTCAGGGCCCGGGTATTTTCTGGAAGCTTGCTTCAGGGCCCGGGTATTTTCTGGAAGCTTGCTTCAGGGCCCGGGTATTTTCTGGAAGCTTGCTTCAGGGCCCGGGTATTTTCTGGAAGCTTGCTTCAGGGCCCGGGTATTTTCTGGAAGCTTGCTTAAGGGCCCGGGTATTTTCTGGAAGCTTGCTTCAGGGCCCGGGTATTTTCTGGAAGCTTGCTTCGGGGCCCGGGTATTTTCTGGAAGCTTGCTTCGGGGCCCGGGTATTTTCTGGAAGCTTGCTTCGGGGCCCGGGTATTTTCTGGAAGCTTGCTTCAGGGCCCGGGTATTTCCTGGAAGCTTGCTTCAGGGCCCGGGTATTTTCTGTATACCAGGTTTCTTCCGACAAATGTTTGTTTTTAGGGATGCGACTGCGTCTACGGTATTGCGCAAGGTTACATTTAGTTCCTCCGTTGGGTGGGCAACCCGATTTATGTACTTTGGGTAGGTGGAGGGAGTCTGCAAGGGCATCTAGGAATGCCCTTTGGGTTGTCTGAGAGTTTATAGGCTCTGTATATGATCCTCATTTGTTGCGATTACAAATGTAATAAAATGGTGGTCTGATAGTCCAGGATTATGAGGAAAAACATTAAGAACCACAATATTTATTCAACGGGACAAAACTAGGTCCAGAGTATGACTGTTGCAGTGAGTAGGTCCAAAGACATGTTGGACAAAACCCATTGAGTCGATGATGGCTCCGAAAGCCTTTTGTAGTGGGTCTGTGGACTTTTCCATGTGAATATTAAAGTCACCAAAGATTATAATATTATCTGCCATGACTACAAGGTCCAATTGTAATTCAGGGAACTCAGTGAGGAACGGCCCAGGAGGCCTGTAAACAGTATTGAGTAGGCTTCATAGATTTCATGATATGGTCACTAGTGTAACCAGGAGGAGAGGCCTCATTTAACACAGTAAATTCATCAGGCTTAAGCCATGTTTCAGTCAGGCCAATCACATCAAGATTGTGATCAGTGATTAGTTCATTGACTATAACTGCCTTGGAAGTGAGGGATCTAACATTAAGTAGCCCTATTTTGAGATGTGAGATATCACAATCTCTTTCAATACTGGCAGGTATGGAGGAGGTCTTTATTCCAGTGAGATTGCTAAGGCGAACACCGCCATGTTTAGTTTTGTACGACCTAGATCGAGGCACAGACACGGTCTGAATGGGGATAGCTGAGCTGACTACAACGACTGTGCTTGTGGCAGACTCCATTAAGCTGGCAGGCTTGCTAACAGCCTGGCTGACAGCCTGCTGCCTGGCCTGCACACTATCTCATTGAGGAGCTAGGGGAGTTAGAGCCCTGTCTATGTTCGTAGATAAGATGAGAGCACCCCTCCAGCTAGGATGGAGTCCATCACTCCTCAACAGGCCAGGCTTGGTCCTGTTTGTGGGTGAGTCCCAGAAAGAGGGCCAATAATCTACAAATTCTATCATTTGGGAGGGGCAGAAAACAGTTTTCAACCAACGATTGAGTTGACTGCTGTAGAGTTCATCATTCCCCCAATTACTCGATGCCAACACAACTTTCTAACTGATTTGCATGCTGAAGCAATGTATGGGTCGGCAGGGTAGCCTAGTGGTTAGAGTGTTGGACTGGTAACCGGAAGGTTGCAAGATCAAATCGCCTAGCTGACAAGGAGCAAATCTGTCGTTAACAAGACAGCTAACCCACTGTTCCTAGGCCGCCATTGAAAATAGCAATGTGTTCTTAATGTTGTGTTTGTTGACCTCTGACTGTTTCATCCTAACACCGTTGGTGCCGACGTGGATAACAATATCCCTATACTCTCTGCACCTGCCAGTCGCAGCCAGCGCCATCTTCAGATTAGGCTTAATGTCGGTAGCCCTGCCCCCTGGGTAACAGTGTATGATTTGATTTAAGTCTAATACTGTGGATAGTGGTGGCGACCAATGACTAGGGTTTTCAATTTGTCAGTGCTAATGGTGGGAGGCTCGGAGGATCAGACCCAGTCACGAGTGGAGGAGAGACCAGAGAAGACTCGGACTCTGACCGCCTCTTCTCGAGGCCCAACATCCAGGAGGCTGAAGAGAAGCTGACTTTGGCCTCCTCTAGAGACCCAACGTCCAGGAGGCTGAGGAGAAGCTGACTTTGGCCTCCTCTAGAGACCCAACGTCCAGGAGGCTGAGGAGAAGCTGACTTTGGCCTCCTCTAGAGACCTCAACGTCCAGGCGGCTGAGGAGAAGCTGACTTTGGCCTCCTCTAGAGACCCAACGTCCAGGAGGCTGAAGAGAAGCTGACTTTGGCCTCCTCTAGAGAGCCAGAGTCAAGGAGGCTGAGACTCCAGACATATCGATGTTGCTATAGCTACAACTATAGGCATATCGATGTTGCTATAGCTACAACTATAGGCATATTAATATTGCTATAGCTACAACTATAGGCATATTGATATTGCTATAGCTACAACTATAGGCAAATTGATGTTGCTATAGCTACAACTATAGGCATATTAATATAATTATAGCGACAACTATAGGCATATTGATGTAATTATAGCTACAACTATCTGCATATTGATATAATTATAGCTACAACTATAGGCATATTGATGTTGCTATAGCTACAACTATAGGCAAATTGATGTTGCTATAGCTACAACTATAGGCATATTGATATTGCTATAGCTACAACTATAGGCATATTGATATTGCTATAGCTACAACTATAGGCAAATTGATGTTGCTATAGCTACAACTATAGGCAAATTGATGTTGCTATAGCTACAACTATAGGCATATTGATATTGCTATAGCTACAACTATAGGCATATTGATATTGCTATAGCTACAACTATAGGCATATTGATATTGCTATAGCTACAACTATAGGCATATTGATATTGTTATAGCTACAACGACAAGCTTATTGATATAATTATAGCTACAACAGTATGTGTCAGTCCTGATGGTGTTATAGCTACACCCATGGATCTGTAACGCAATACCCAGAGGCAGTGGTACAGAGAATCAGACTGACAGATGAGGTGCAAAGCAATTGAACACTGCTTCTACCTCACAAATTCAGAAAGTCTTGGAGGACAGAGAAATTTGTCAAATGTGCTTCTTTATTGTTAAATGTAAAAAAATGTGTTTTATATACACTATCTATACAAAAGTATGTGGACGCTCCTTCAAATTAGTGGATTCGGTCATTTCAGCCAAACACATTGCTGAACGGTGTATAAAATCGAGAACACTGCTATGCAATCTCCATAGACAAACATTGGCAGTAGACTGGCCTTACTGAAGAGCTCAGTCACTTTCAACGTGGCACCGTCATAGGATGCCACCTTTCCAACAAGTCAGTTTGTCACATTACTGCCCTGCTAGAGCTTCCCCGGTAAACTGCAAGTGCTGTTATTGTGAAGTGGAAACACCTAGGAGCAACATCGGCTCAGCCGTGAAGTGGTAGACCACACAACCTCACAGAACGGGGCCGCCGAATGCGGAGGTGCGTAGCGTGGAAAAATCGTCTGTCCTCGGTTGTAAAACTCACTACCGAGTTCCAAACTGCCTCTGGAAGCAACGTCAAACACAAGAACTGTTCGTCAAGGGTTCCATGGTCGAGCAGCCGCACACAGGCCTAAAATCACCAATGTCAAGCGTTGGCTGGAGTGATGTAAAGCTCGCCACCGCTGTCTGGAGGAATGAATAACGTTCACCATCTGGCAGTCCGACGGACAAATCTGGTTTTGGCGGACGCCAGGAGAACGCTACCCGCCTCAATGCAAAGTGCCAACTGTAAAGTTTGGTGGAGGAATAATGGTCTGTGGCTGTTTTTCATGGTCCGGGCTAAGCCCCTTAGTTGAAGTGAGGGGAAATATTAACGCTGCAGCACACAATGACATTCTAGATGATTTTGTGCTTCCAGCGTTGTGGCAACAGTTTGGGGAAGGCCCTTTCCTGTTTGTGCATGAAAATGCCCCCAGTGCACAAAGCGAGATCCATACAGAATTATTTTTTTCAAAATCGGTGTGGAAGAACTTGACTGGCCTGCACAGAGCCTTGACCTCAACCTAATTGAATACCTTTGAGATGAATTGGAACACCGACTGTGATACAGGTCTAATCGCCAAACATCAGTGCCCGACCTCACTAATGCTCTTATGGCTTAATGGAAGCAAGTCCCCGTAGCAATGTTCCAACATCTAGTGGAAAGCCTTCCCAGAAGAGTGGAGGCTGTTATAGCAGCAATGTTCCAACATCTAGTGGAAAGCCTTCCCAGAAGAGTGGAGGCTGTTATAGCAGCAATGTTCCAACATCTAGTGGAAAGCCTTCCCAGAAGAGTGGAGGCTGTTATAGCAGCAATGTTCCAACATCTAGTGGAAAGCCTTCCCAGAAGAGTGGAGGCTGTTATAGCAGCAATGTTCCAACATCTAGTGGAAAGCCTTCCCAGAAGAGTGGAGGCTGTTATAGCAGCAATGTTCCAACATCTAGTGGAAAGCCTTCCCATAAGAGTGGAGGCTGTTATAGCAACAATGTTCCAACATCTAGTGGAAAGCCTTCCCAGAAGAGTGGAGGCTGTTATAGCAGCAATGTTCCAACATCTAGTGGAAAGCCTTCCCAGAAGAGTGGAGGCTGTTATAGCAGCAATGTTCCAACATCTAGTGGAAAGCCTTCCCAGAAGAGTGGAGGATGTTATAGCAGCAATGTTCCAACATCTAGTGGAAAGCCTTCCCAGAAGAGTGGAGGATGTTATAGCAGCAATGTTCCAACATCTATTGGAAAGCCTTCCCAGAAGAGTGGAGGCTGTTATAGCAGCAATGTTCCATCATCTAGTGGAAAGCCTTCCCAGAAGAGTGGAGGCTGTAATAGCAGCAATGTTCCAACATCTAGTGGAAAGCCTTCCCAGAAGAGTGGAGGCTGTTATAGCAGCAATGTTCCAACATCTAGTTTAAAGCCTTCCCAGAAGAGTGGAGGCTATTATAGCAGCAATGTTCCATCATCTAGTGGAAAGCCTTCCCAGAAGAGTGGAGGCTGTTATAGCAGCAATGGCGGGACCTACTCCATATTAATGCCTATGACTTTGGAATGAGATGTGTGTCCACATACTTTTGGTCTTTTAGTGTATCTTCGATTTTTGCCCACTGGTGCTACCAAATCATAATGCCAGGTCACACAGCAAAATATTTAGGAGCAAAATGTCTCCAACTGGGCAATATATTATGTTCCTTTAGAAAAACATTTTAAAAAACTAGTTAGAGAAAATGTCCTTATGTGTGCCAGGCAGGCAGCAGAGATAATAGAAGCATCCTTCAGTAAGTGTTTACCCAGGGAATCAGATGTCCCAATCTCTACTAGGAGGTATCTGATGGTTCAAGCTAAGCCACAGATCTCTCTGTTAAATCAATATTTTTTTATTACGAACACTAAAAGCTTCTGTCTCCACCTGTCTCTCTGATCCAACCTCCTCTCTGTGAGGAATAGCAGAACACCAGGCAATGCAGGGAAGAGTGGATTCACTCCAAGATGAAGTAGAGAGAGAATGATGGTGTGTGTGTGTGTGTGTGTGTGTGTGTGTGTGTGTGT